>NC_134826.1:125696983-125825455 GCF_004210375.1 Tachypleus tridentatus | reverse complement strand
ATTTAACGGTCTTCATGATTTAGAGGTATCAGAATCCAACTTCAAGAGTATAACTCAACTGTCTGAAGGGAAGAAGGGGTCCACCGAGTACTTGATCCTCCAAACATAGGACTTAAAATCGACCTAGATCCTCAGTGTATACCTAATCATCCCGGGTTTCTTAACCAAAGAACAACTAGAGAAGTTTCGGTTCCCAGCATATTTGTTTCCTTTGCAAATTTAATCTTCTTAAAACTTTTTTATCTTAACTTAAGGTGATCTCACATTCTCGATTTCGGGTGTTATTCCTGAAGGTAAAAAAATGTCCTCAGTTCGAAAATATTGTTCCATAAAGACTCTTTTGTTTCTTTTTGTTTACCTATTACAAAGTCTAAAGCAGAAATACATTAGAAATAAACAATTATCGTTAGCTTTAAGTGTAGTGTCGTTGTATAACGACACTGATGCAATCGCCACAGCTACGAATTTCAATATTACTCAGAATGTTAAACTGTTCTTTTGTCCTTAGAACAATCACATCCTGGAACAGTTACACTAATCATAAAGCTTATTCAGTACATCTGAACTTATGACAAGTTCGTTACTTTGTTGTTAAGCAGAAGGCAACACAATGAGCTATTTGTGCTATGCCTACTACGGGCATCGAAACCCAAATTTTAGAGTTAATCAAGCAAACTTACTGCTGAGCCACAGGGAGACATCATGGTAAATACAGGTACAACCTATTATATAAGTATTCCTGGATTTTGTTTAAAGAATGTAATCAGCTTAATTAATTAAACTTGACATAAAACATTACTATTAAGTTTATTATCTGAACTTTCTCTTATGCAATAGAAATACACAAAACCTCTGTGTATTTTGTAGTTCAATTTTAACAATTTAAATCAGTGAACGATTATACATAAAATACACACATACAAGCACATAAAACCAAACAACAATGGGAATTTTTCTAATGTTTTGTAAGTTGTAGTCTGAATTTCAGGTCTTTTATCACATTTTTAATAAACAAATTTAAAACAGAATTCACGTCCTGAAAATGTTTCAAGGGTGCAGGATAAATGATTGTTCATCCTAGTGGTGTACATGTAACATTCAGGAAAAATGACTTTTATTCAAATTAAGTTTTAAACCAGTGGTGCACAAACTTTTTGAGTCAGGGGCCACATACAGATTTCTCGTAACCGTTTGGGGCCACAAAAACGTGAAGATTAAAATCGTCCGACAGTTGTTTCACACAAGATGGACATCATATTTATGAACACACAAATAACGATTACATAAAAGAGTTTGCACATTATTCTAAGAAATGTTATGATACGTCAACCGTCACAAAGTCAGTGCGATGGATGGTGCTGCATGTCATCTACGAGCTTAGAAATGTCCGGCTTTGACGTTTGACGTTGAAAGACGTTAGACTGCTTCCAGATGATCATCAGTCAGCTGATTGCGAGTGATGTTTTTGTTCAGTTTCATATGCAAGAAAGCCTGTTCGCAGCAGTACGTGCTGCCAAGCATGTTGGTGTGGACAAGTGCGTTCTCTTTCAAATTAGCAAATGTATCAGGCAACGTTTTGTAGAAGTCAAGCAAACTGTTTTCTTGGTAAATAGCACGCAGTTCATCAGATGCCTGGAGATCAGTAAGTTCGAGCTGATATTCTGTTGACAAGTCATCCACTGATACACTGAACAGATCAGCAAAAAGTTTCATCAACACTCTGCATTGGTCAAAGTCATGAAATCGTGATTTAATCTTCGCGCAGGCGCGAACTCTAAGCGCGCGAACTCTCTATGTTTGACTTTCCCGTTGGACATTGCGGGCCACTCGGCGACTCGTCGCGGGCCGGACTTTGTGCACCACTGCTTTAAACCCATTTGCTTAGCAAGCTGTTCCTTACTTATCGCATTTAAATACAATAAACAGTGGTTTAACATCCAGTGATAATGAAACTGTCACATACGAGTGTTGAACTGAGTTAATTGCACTGAGGGAGCTATTGTAGAGGGTTGAACTCTGACATAAAAATGACAGAGAATTATATATATAATGACAATAACATTCTCTGTGTGATATATTTATATATATATACTGACAATAAAACACAGAGAATGTTAGTGCGTTAAGATAAATATGGCTTGACATGGCCAGATGGTTAAGGTGCTCGATCCATAATCTGAGGGTCACGGATTCGAATCTTCATCATACCAAACATGCTCGTCCTTTCAGCCGTGGGGGCGTTATAATGTGACGGTCAATCCCACTATACGTTGTTAAAAGAGTAGCCCAAGAGTTGGCGGTGGGCAGTGACGATTAGCTGCTTTCCCTCTAGTCTTAAACAAGATAGCCCTTGTGTAGCTTTGCGAGATATTAAATAAATAAACTAAGATACATAAATCATTCTGAAAAAAATAGAAGTTCTGGAATAGGAAGGCGTTATATCTTCTTTTCGATATAGAATAAATTCAAACACAGTGTCTGGGCACAACGCGTTCTACAGCATACGCACCTGCTGTCACAACATACCTATTCAGGCTGATGCACCTGCTGCCACGATGTTACCGTGTAGACTGAGTGACGTGCATTTTGGTTTTACGTTATTAACATTTAAGGTCGTTACTGGATGATATTCCAGGAATTATCCAAGTTGTAAAATTCCAACCTCTTTGTAATAAAGGAAATGAAGTCCAAATGTATGGTCCTCATAAGTGGATAGATTTTATTTGCTAGTGACCAAATGGTTTTTGCTCTCTAGAAACTGAATATTTACATACTAGCGAAAGGACAGATTAAATTTTTATTTTAAAATATTCGAATAAAAAGTACTTTTTATGAATAATCTGTTTTCTGTGTCGACATGAAAGTTGTCAAATAACTCACAGTTTTATGTGGCAGTAATACCTTTTCGATAACTTGTTGATTCTACATTCTTTTGTTTGAAAAACTAAGTGATAAAGAAAACAATATGGAAAGTTCATTTTTAAACAATATTTAAGTGATACATATATATTTATTTGAAAATTGTAATGTTCTTGGTCTAATGAAACTAATATCTAGTGTAAGGAATAAGTAACAAATAAAACCAAGTAATGATAGTAAAGCACGTTGACCTAGCGCGCGTTTTCTTTTTCTACTTTAAAAGTAAACCTTAACCAAATAAGAAATAATTACTTTCTGCCAACTAGTTCATTTGAAATATTAGAGGTTATTAATATAAAATCTTCCTACATTGATTTCTAAGTAGGTAGGAGAGAAACATTGAAATGTATTAAGATACTATGTTGTCGTGAATTTGAGAGAGGAGAAGACTGTTGAAATTGTTAACAATTATTTCATATTTCTGTTTCTTGGTCACAAACAGTTTACACAGCAATACACCGTTCAGCGTTGTTGGATACTATGCCCTGTTTGATCACAATGTTCTGTGAAGCCTATGCTTGTTTGTTTGCTGTTAAACAAATTTATGAAAGTATTTATTCACAAGACGTGATGAAAAAAGCTTGAATAAATGGTAATAACGAATAAATTAGTAAAATATTTTGATATTAGGAAGATTAAAGTTTTATTACCAAAAATTATTTTTCACCCAGTCATTAAAAATAATTTTTGAACAAAAGTAACTTCAACATTGCCGGAAGGTAAAGTATAATATACTAAATTCTATTTAGGCTTATCGACAACTAGCTACATGTAATTCTAAAGTTTAATCAGTATGTGCGAGACTGAGATAAATTATGATAGTGATAATGTAAATGAAGTGAACTAGTCCGAAGATTTAATCATGTAATGTATTAATTTATAAGTTAGGTAAGTTCACTATTACTGGTGTTTTCAGCGGTAATCTTAATAATGCTTCACCATGTCTGGACAGTTTGGCAAATTTAGGTTAGGCCTAAAGCGATATATATGGTGTCTAGAAATTATGCTAAGAAAACTGCTCACTTGCGTTTTAGAGAGATAAGCCTTTATTTATGTTGTTGCCCTAGGCAATATTTGAAAATGCTATTCATGACGGAAACCCTGCAACATCATCATCGGTACATAACACACACGCATATAACATTATAATAAACAAAATGGTTAAAGATATTGCAAAATTTTACTTTAGCAGTCCTGGTCGTACTGGTTAAACTTATAACAGCTTAATATTTTTTATTTAGCTGCAAGCATGTGGAGCACTTCTTTAAAGTTTAGTTTCTTTGATTTAGTATAAGCTTATTTTACACTTAGTTTGATTATGTTGCAATTTTTTGTAACTATGAGCACAATTTCCAGGCTAGTAAAACATGGTAAGAACGTGAAGCAAGCACGAGGTGTCGTTAATACTGAAAATAGTGGCCCTGTGAATTAGCAGTGTATAAATAGCCCATTATGTAGCTTGCTCTTAGTAACGAACAGTTATAAGTGAAATTAACAGTAAAACATTTATTGATTTTGTTGTTACACTACTTTCATCCAATAAAACTCGATCTGACAATGGCTACTATAATTCTATTAAACGGACGACGAAACATTGTAGTGTGCAAGAAAATCATGATAGCAAGACATGGGGTGGGTGTTAGGAGTTTCGACACATTCAACATATATGCTAATAACTTGTTAATCTAATTTCCGGATATCCTGTGTTAAGCACCATCGTGAAACAACCAGTTAAGTGACTAAGTTTTTATTATTTAATAACGATACTTATTTTCTGTGATGAAGGATAATTATAAAGAAAAAAACTTAAAAAAATAATATTCTTATATAATTTGAAAGTAAATGTACAGAAGGCGATTTTTTTCAAACATTTTCGCAACAGTGACGTGAATAGGAGAGTGATGGTCGTTAGGTAGGCTAAAGCCTCTATCTTCCTGTGATTCTTTTTCTCTGTTATAAAAATTAAAAATTGTCAATATTCACAAAACCTTACTACGCGTTATTTAGAATCACAAACAAAAAGAGACTTCAGCTTTAAATTGAATGTAAAACAGGGTCTTGTACGATTTTACGATAAAAAATGTAACCTGCTATTAAGTGCTAATATGCAAACATTCACTAATCAGTTTTATATCATAAAAGCGTTAATAAGAACAACTGATTAGGAATAAAAAAGATCCGTATTAACTGTTATATATTTTAACTCTATGTGTACCAGAGAAGGATCCGTATTAACTGTTATATATTTTAACTCTATGTGTACCAGAGAAGGATCCGTATTAACTGTTATATATTTTAACTCTATATATACCAGAGAAGGATCCGTATTAACTGTTATATATTTTAACTCTAGGTGTATCAGAGAAGGATCCGTATTAACTGTTATATATTTTAACTCTAGGTGTACCAGAGAAGGCTCCGTATTAACTGCTATATATTTTAACTCTAAGTGTATCAGAGAAGGATCCGTATTAACTTATATATTTTAACTCTAGGTGTATCAGATGCAATCCTTGATTTCCATAGCCTACTATAATACCTTCTTTCCCCAGTTAAAAAAATAAAGGCTTGCCTGACGATGCCTGCTATCAACTTCAAAAGCTGTGGCTGTAACCATGTTTTACCAGATTTATATAATATAAACAAGAAGATGCATACACAGGCAAAAACTTTGACTGTTTTGTTTTCAGTTCAAAACTTATTGATGACGGATTAAATATTTTGTATCTTTACAAAAGTCATGATCCTCCTAGTCGTCAACCAAAGGCCTATTTACGTCTTAAAACATAGCATATTCATTCAGATGCTTAATTTTGGTTTAGGTCTTGTGGGCCTTAATGGATGTTTGAGGTCTAACGTGTGGGATCCAGATTAGATTATGCTACTTACCGCTGCTCTATAGGAAACTATAAGCAACACGAGTGAATTTAAGTTATTTGAACTGCGTTCTTTCTCATGTATGAAGCTTAAAACTTTTTTTTCTGTTAGCTTTAGTTAATGATTAATTATGAGAAAAACAAGTTTCTAAAATATCTATCACTGTAATTAGCTTCAATTATTTTAAATATACCCGTATGCTTAGCCGTTTTTTGGAGGTTCTGTCAGATCCACGTTATGGTCTACTTTTGTTATAGTAAGTCATATATCCGTATAGATCTGTTTTATTAGGTTCAGTTACATCCACTTATTAGATATTTTCGTCGGGAAAAAACTCGCGTGTGAAGAATAGATCGAGCTAGCATTCCTGTCAAGTGAAGTGTATCCGTGTATCGATACAAAAGTAATTTTACATTACAAAGTAATCAGTTCCAGACCTGATAGAATACTCAGAATTGTTTGTAAGTTTGTATAGCTTTTGTATATGTTATCATTTGTAGTAACTACTTTTAATAACCGTTATTATAAATTTTAACGTTGTTTGTATATTAAAATATATTCGTGTTAAGAAAGAAAATAGTGTACATCATAATTGTTGGCAAATATAATAACTTTAATACATATCGATGTTTAATTAAATTTTAAATTCATATTCAAATTTCCGGCTATTTGTAATTGTAATACGTAACGTACGTAACATTATAAATCGGAGACTCGTCCGGAATAAATTATACCACATAAGATTTGGTTCATTCATATCTCTGGTTTGGTGTACTTACGTCATGTTCAATTACATCCACGTGTTGGTCTACTCGATTGTTTGTTTGTTTTGGAATTTCGCACAAAGCTACTCGAGGGCTATCTGTGCTAGCCGTCCCTAATTTAGCAGTGTAAGACTAGAGGGAAGGCAGCTAGTCATCACCACCCACCGCCAACTCTTGGGCTACTCTTTTACCAACGAATAGTGGGATTGACCGTCACATTATAACGCCCCCACGGCTGGGAGGGCGAGCATGTTTGGCGCGACTCGGGCGCGAACCCGCGACACTCAGATTACGAAGCGCACGTCTTAACGCGCTAGGCCATGCCAGGCCCCTGGTCTACTCGAATAAGAGATACACGGATGAGGGCATGTATTCTCAAGACGGTTGGAATGGGTATTAGAACTTTAATTAAAATAAAGTACAGAACAACGTTTCGACCTTCTTAACCTGAAGATGACCTAAGGATGTTAAGAAAGTCGAAACGCTGTTCTGTACTTTATTTTAATTAAAGTTCTAATACTCATACCAGCCGTCTTATGAATACATTTTTACTTCAAGTGGGTTTCTCGTCATCACGAGATGTGGGCATGCTTTTGATAGGTTCAGTCATAACTTTAAGTTAAAATATTACAGCAGCAGTTATCCGCTTCCCAAGAAGATTAGAGAAACGTGAGAGTAAATTACGTTTTTCACTGTGTAATGCAAATCTACAGGATAGTCCAATGCCATACCAAATGTTATTGAAGTCTCCAAGGAGCGACATCTGTGTGAATCCTACCCACTCAACAAATTAAGTCTTAAATGGCATTGTTGTTTACACCTGTTTCACTATGTTTAGTCAGAGCCATTAAAACAAAATGCAGGCATTTTTAGAAATCATTTCATTATTCTCACGATGCTCACCTGCAGAAGTTTCCTTGTTTGTTTTAAGTATTTTTATCACACTGATCTTATGTATCTTAGGAATAATACTGTAAGAGGCCCGGCATGGCCAGGTAAGTTAAGGCGTTCGACTCGTAATCTGAGGGTCGCGGGATCAAATCCCCGTCGCACCAAACATGCTCGACCTTTCAGCCGTGGGGGCGTTATTATGTGATGGTCAATCCCATTATTTGTTGATAAAAGAGTAGCCCAGGAATTGGCGGTAGGTGGTGATGACTAGCTGTCTTACACTGCTAAATTAGGGACGGCTAGCGCAGATAGCTCTTTTGTAGCTTTGCGCGAAATTCTAAACATAAATAACAAAGTACTATGAGTAACATTACTTCAATGGAGTTTGTTTTAAGTATTGTTATCACACTGATCTGATATAGTCCACAAGTTAACGCTACAGGTAATACCACTTCAGTGGAGTATATTTTAATTGTTTATATAACATTCATCTGACATATCCCAGCAACAATGCTGCAGGTAGTGTCACTGTAGCAAGTTTATTATTTTTTCTGTGGTATAATACTCGATCAAAATAAAAGTATCGTATCAGTCATATTCAAGGAAGTAATTTACACACTGCTTCACTTGTATTCTAATTAGTCTTTGCTAACACTAGTTTTTACACATTGTACTTTATGTGTAAAGTGACTGTTTGCGTTTTCTTATAGCAAAGCCACATCGGGCTATTTGCTGAGTTCACCGAGGGGACTCGAACCCCCTGATTTTAGCATTGTAAATCCGTAGACTTACCGCTGTACCAGAGGGGGACTGTCTATAAAGAGCAGTGTTCTGTCGTATTGTTCTTAAACTGCAACTACATTTGGTAGTGTGTGTTTTTTTATTCAGTTTTCATGAATCGCTATTACTGCTCACATTCGAATGGCTTTTGGAAACTTTATTTTTGTTTTAAATCTGCTTTTCATTTTTAAGTATTAATAGACTTTCTATATAAAAATTTTTCCCTTATTTGCATTACACCAAAAACTTTTCATCTCTATTGATAGTATTAAATTATATTAAGTGAGAAGTTCTGTTAGGATGAGTATATTAAAGTCCCCCCACTAGTACAGGGGTAAGTCTATGGATTTGCAACGCCAAAAATCACAGGTTCGATACCCCTCTGTGGACTCAGCAGATAGCCCGATGTGGCTTTGCTATATAAAACACACACACACACACACACACACACACAAGTGTATTAAACTCCACCTAACGTCTAGCTCTTAGACTTCGGATCTTCTTTGAAGTAAGTGATAAAACAAAAACAAATTTAATGATTATTAAATCTTCAAATGTGACAATGCACATCAAACGTGAATACGACTGACAAACAAACTGCCCTGTATCATTTTGTCAATAGATATACAGATTTTCGTGAGTCTTGAGATTAAATAGAGTTTCAGAGAAATTCTAATACATAGTTCAACCAGCTCATCGTCTTCAGTCTAGCTATACACAAAACCTGAATTTTCTATCCCTGTTAGATTTATTCAGTTCTAAAAATGTTTTACTTGTTTGAAAATATATAATTTAAAACAAATAATTTAGAATCTTTGTATAGTTAATGATCTTACAACTGTACTACAATTATACTACATTCTTATAATACAAAGTAAACTTTATAAAAACTAGAATGTTGCTCAAGGCATAGTCACCAGGATACACGCTGTAATGTGAGACATAAGATGTGTCTCGGTTTTGGGAGGTGGCTACGGAAGTAGGGGTAGGGGGACACACCATTTGGCAGACCTAACCGGTTCACAAAGTCGTATACGTAGAATAATAAGAAAAAAAAATACAGCGCCCCCATCTATATTATCCTTCACTACCTACAAACAGAAGAAATAAATCTATGTTAAGCGTGAATGTCTTTCTCTCTCTGTGGGTCTGTTCCTTCTGCGCGGCTACAACTTTAAGCTCTAAACTCTAAAGTCGAAAATCAGACGGAATTTTGTGCAGGAAGCAACTAGTATTCTGTGTTCGCAGCCTCAGAGGGCATTTTGAGGCAGCAATTTGAGGCAAAAGTGACAAATATTATAATTTTTGGCAAACAGGAAGGCCAGTTGGTCTCAAATTGAAAGGGTCGAATTTCTTTGTTAATGTCTGACTAAGAGGGCTATTATTTACGGTTTTTTCTCTCTGTGAGTACTTCTAATCATTATACGCATGATCAGTTATGTGTTAAAACGACTTTAAAACTTCATGGAGCCTTCGTTTGCTTTATTCTCTCTTTCTTTCTTCTACACATACATACCTACTATCTAACTATCTTTAACTGAAAAACACTGGTGCTTTCTCTCGAACATGCTCGTACACTACCTCAACTAAATAGGCTTTGCTTCAGCCATATCTTCTGCTTCTTTTGCGTAATCGTAAGAATTAGCTATACGATGACTTTACGAACATAGTTGGTACTGGAAAATTTTCAGTTACCTTGCACTGCAACGAGGAGAGAATAAATAAATTCATCACAATATGGAACGACAGTAAAGTCAGAATAAGTTGTAAATGACACTTGACCACACAAACAGGAAAGAGGACACCAGGAGATAATGAATTTTGTTTCGGAAACTTGAAATTGTCATTAACACATATACAAGAAGAAGGAGCAGCGTGCCCTGTTCTACTTTAATTAAAATAGCTTCATCAGTTTATTAGGCCCGGCATGGCCAGGTGCTTAAGGCGCTCGACTCATCATCCGAGGGTCGCGGGTTCGAATCCCCATCACAACAAACATTCTCGCCCTTTCAGCCGTGAGGGAGCTATAATGTGACGGTCAATCTCACTATTCGTTGGTGAAAGAGTAGCCAAAGAGTTGGCGACGGGTGGTGATGGCTAGCTGCCTTCCTTCTAGTCTTACACTGTTAAATTAGGGACGTTTAGACCAGATAGTCCTCGTGTGGCTTTGCGCAAAATTCAAAATCAAACAAATTACTATTAGTTTTTCGGACATTGTTATTTTTATTGTTTCTAATCTAAATGTTTAATTAAGTAAAGATAAATAATTTCTTCCCCCATGTTAGTACAATCGTGCTTGGCCTCAGCGAAGAAAGCTACGTTTATACATTCATAATCACCAACTTTCTTGTATCAAATACCGTCTCAAATTAAGTGAAACTATTTTTGAGGTTGCTCTTAACGTTTATTTTACGTAAAATTATTGTTAAATCGTAAGTTGGATCAAGTAACGAGTTATTAAACTTACGTGATATAAATATATATATTAACGTACCAGTTCATTGTACACATTCCTTTCTTTACTTTTAATGGAGTTCCCTTTGTTAAAAAGTTATGATTCGAGCACCGCTTTTACCGGAATTAAGCTTTTTGATAATTGTTTCGTTGTTTCAAATTAAAAAGAGCTTCCTACCCAAACATTTGTACCAGCAAAATGTTTTATGTGCATTTTAAGCCTATCTATCTTTTACTTTAAAAGTTCACCATGTGCAAACATCAGAGAATGGTCTCGCACGATTATAATTCATGATAAGTGAGCCCCTTAGCCCCATGTTTCTATGGTGAACTACTATTTTAAAGCTGTATTTGCTTATTTACTTTTATTTAGCAAGAAAAAACGTGTTGTGAAGTATTTGCATTACACAATCAGTTTTGTATATTGCAATATTTTTTTAATACAAGAAAGAGGGAATCAGATTCTAGTGGTGCAGGAATCAAGTATTATAAATTACGTTATCCAGATAGAACTGTTAGAACACTTCAAGTGCGTGTATAATTTTGTAAAAAAACATTCGTCTCCACTAAATATCATTAAAACAATAAACAAAGGTGGCTCTGTATATCAACATTTCCAAGATTTATTCTAAATTATTCCAAAAAAGAAGCTTATTTTTAAAAAAAATCAAAACATATTTATATTATTACCTCTCTCACAACACAAGTTAGATTATTACATCGACAAAATATACCTATTTCTTTTCGTCGTTAACGTACTTAAAGGAAATCAAAATTTTGGTTTCAAATTTATGAGAAATAAAATATAACCAGGCTGTACGTACCGTAAAATAACAAATAACCTCTTGGTCTCATTTTGACTATGTCCTGCATCAGACTCTCGTGAAAAGATATAGGTTCTGATAAATTAAACATTTACATGCTCACATATGTGTATATAGAGTTAACTAGGTAAACTGAAAACCGAAAATCTTCTTGGCTGTTAGGTTTACCACTAACTTTTTCTCATTTCGCTGTTGCTCTGCATGGGAATTCCAAATATAGTGACGTGCACATGCAACGGTCCAGAGCTTAGTGTTTGTGAAATACCGTGCATTTCCTGTTAGTCGAAGCCGTCAACCGTGTATTCTGTTAGCATAAATTGTATGTTGTTAGTGACAGAAGTCAATGTAAACAATATGCCTTTGTTTGGCCAGTACGCTGCTTGACAAATAGTTGGGAGTAGTTAAGAATAAGTTCTTCCAACCAGACAGTTAAAAACAAACAAACAAAAACCAACTAAAGTCTTGGTATCTACTTTAGCGCCATCTTTTGGCAAATGAAAAACATTTTTCTTTTTTTAATAACCACTACACTATGCGTATTCCTTTTATGAATTCTGTAAAACTCATCCAATTCATGGTGTTAAGATATAGGTTCTATCCTTTAAGTTGCAGTAAGCATAAGAGAAAGACAAGTTACTATTATGACGTTCATCGAGAGATTATACCTAATCATGCCGACTGATTCTGAAGTCACACCCTTGTGCAAATTAATTGAAACAAATGGTCATTTTACAATATTTTCAGTATGGCGGCCGGTGTAGGCTCGCTGGACCCGCTGATTTCCTTTAATAGTCATTTTTTCACACAGACGGCGTCATTAGCTGTGTTTTGGAGTACAGTCGATCTATTTTTGGGATATATGACGAAATTTTGAGGAATATTACGTCATTCGAAATTGCGTTAGAAGGGCAAGGAGACCAGTCAAAAAACAACTTCTTACCAACTCAATGAAGAAAAAACGGTATCAATGGGGTCTGAAATACAAGAACTGGACGCAAGAACAATGGAGGAAGGTGTTATTGAGTGATGAGATTCATTTCTTCGTACAGGGTCAAATAAGTCTACATGTTTACAGATCTCCAGGTGAGAAACTTCGAGAATCTCACATCAATCAGTTCGTAAAACATCCCTTGAAGAAGATGTTTTGGGGCTTTTTCAGCTACTATGGCGTCGAAGGCTTACATATCGTAGAAGGTGTGATGCGAGGACCACAGTACATCGAAGTTTTGCAGAGAAGAGTCGTTCCAGATTTGAAAAAGAGATTTCCAGATGGAACTGGCATTTTTCAGCAAGATCTGGCTCCGTTCCACACATCGAAACTTGTGAAGAATTTTATGATTTCAACGCGAATAAAGGTGCTGGACTGGCCTGGAAACTTTCCGGACTTAAATCCTATTGAAAATCTTTTGGCGATTTGTAAAGAAAGACTTCGGGGAAAAGACTGTACTACGAAAGATAAGCTAATTGAGGTCATAATTGAGGTGTGGTTCCGCGATCCAAAAATTATTAAAGATTGCAGTCAACTCGCGGACTCGATGCCAAAGCGGATTAATGATCTTCTGAAAAATAAAGGCGGTCATTTCATGTATTAATTTGTGAGTAATTTTTGTTTTGAATTAAGCAAAAAGCTACACAATGGGCTAGTTGTGCTCTGCCCACCACGAGTAAATTTATAACGTCCCCACGGCTGAAAGGGCGAGCATGTTTGGCGCGACGCGGATGCGAAACCGTCACCTTCAGATTACGAGTCGCATACCTTAACCCGCTTGGCCATGCCGGGCCATTAATTTATGAGTTATTTTTGGATTCTCAGAAATAAAACGCAAAAAATTAAAAAAATCGTAATTTTCCGTTTTGTTTCAATTAATTTGCACAAGGGTGTATACTGTCGAATAACCATACTTTCCGATGTTACAGGGAATTTGGGAAAGAAGATCCTAAATTTTTCAAGTATGAATTGACTAATGATTTTTTTTCGAGTCTGGTTCCAAAATGAATGTAAATTGTGAGAGAAAGATTCTTTATCAACCGAATAAAAACAAAACAAAACAGTAAAGATTGAAAGTACCATATCTATATATTGCACTGTCAGTTAGTCTAGTAAAGCATGATCTGTATATTGCACTGTCAGTCTAGTAAAGCATGAACAACATACAAGAATATTGACTGTAAAGAAAATATTTTATTTAAAAGTAGAGCATGGTGGTATAACACATAGGTGTTATTTTGTTGAATTTCAAATAAAACTACAATAGGATTGTCTATGCACTAGCTGTACCTAATTTTGAAGTTATAGACGAAACAGACTGCGGCTAATCAAAGCCAATTACCCTTGTCAGATCAAACAGTGCATTTAGACTGTCACTAATATAACACACCCAGTAGCCTAAAGTGGAGAGGGTGATTTTATTTTTGATTGCAACGAGACGCGAACCAAAAATCCACAGTTGAACGCATTAACCACAGAGCCTCGCTTGAACACGTCAAGTAGGAGGCAGTCAAATTACTATTATATACCTTCTTCTAAATTTTGCAGATTCGGAACCTAAAACAGAAAATTTGCAGTGAAGGTCAAACACCCGCAGTAATTGCTATTTTCATAATACATATCCTTATTTCACAATTAACACCTGTTACATATCATTATAGTGCTATACGAATCGATTTAAGGATTTACACGTTAACGATTGTTAGTAAATCGCTTTTTATCACCTAAAACTACTAAACGTGCTAGATTATTAACGAAGAAACATTTTGTTTTAGCTTCGTCAACAACTAACGAATACTATATTAGAAAGTTCAAGTTCGCCATATTGATCAATCAAAAGGTTTTATAATGTTTTTTTTTTTTTTTCAGGCGAAATATTTGTTAGAAATATTTAAATAGGCCACTATTTGAGTAATTATGTGTTGTGGTATTATAGGTGATATACTAGTTACACTAAACAAATATACGTCGTGGTATCATAGTAGGTATGCCAGTTATAACGAGCAGCTATGTGCTTTGGTATCACATTTGTCATACAAACAAGTATTAGGAAAAGTATTATCGCTAAATAAAACAGCTATGTGGAACTGGATATTGAACTTGTGAAAAAAGGAACCAAACATGATAGGAATAGAAGTGGACATAGGACATATCATTTGACCCAGTAATTATAACATAGCAGACAGACAAAGTCATCTCGACTTGATCTGGAGAATACAATACCTACATTTCTGGCTTCCTCACTTTATCTATTGAAAGTTAGGTGTTTGGTTGGAATCTCAACTTTCATCATTATATCTTTCCTTCAGTTAACTTTAGAATACCACTCTTGTGACTATTTTACAATATAGTAACATTTTACGACTGGAAATTTTGACTATTTGTTTTGCCACTGATGAAGTCAGTAATGTAATATTTTTTTCCTGTGTTAAATCGACACTGCTTACTCTGTGTGGTAAGTGATCGTTAGCCGGATCAAGCGATATTTCCAGTTCCATCCTTATCTTACTTGGTTCCTTTTCTCAAGTTCAGAGTCCAATGGCTATGTTATTTATTGAAAAACGGTATTCCTAATACTTGTTTGTTAATTTTTTATAAGGTGGCGTATGTCGGTTACTAGGTTATAGAGTGTATTCTAAAGCTTTATAAATTGCGTATAGAATAATAATAATAATAAAACAGATAGTCGCACATCATGAAGATTGTTTCACTCTATTAAATGATGATAAAATTATAATTACTGCTAAAATTAGGTAGACGCTAGGCCTGTTGAAGAAAGGTGAAGATGAACGAAAATAATAAATCTTGGTTTTTAGCTATACGCCGGTTTTTCGATTTTGGGAAGTTCTAGATAGCTGAAAAGCGGCATATACACCAGAAACAAAGGTCATGTAGTTCTTCATATATAGCTTCTAATGGCCTGTAGAGAGGAAAATCTAAATGACTTTTAATAAGTTTAAAACAGACATCCGTATCATCCAGACATAAAGAGTGCTAGTACACTAGTTCAATTGCAGCAAACTTTTATGTGTTGTGATATTATTAGTATATTATACTGATTACAACAAACTTCTATGTGTTGTAATATTATTAGTATATTATACTGGTTACAACAAACTTCTATGTGTTGTAATATTATTAGTATATTATACTGGTTACAACAAACTTCTATGTGTTGTAATATTATTAGTATATTATACTGGTTACAACAAACTTCTATGTGTTGTAATATTATTAGTATATTATACTGGTTACAACAAACTTCTATGTGTTGTAATATTATTAGTAGATACACTAGTTACAACAAGCTTCTATGTGTTGTGGTATGGTTGATGCCTCCTAGTGGCCAAGCGGTATGTATACGGACTTCTACTGCTAGTAACCAGGTTCTGACATCCGTGGTGAGTAAAGCACAGAGAGTCTATTTTTTAGTTTTGTGCTTAACTGCAAACAATTATTAAGTTAACGTTAGAGCACTATTGTAGTTTTGACAATCATATTCAAGTGAAGAACCGTGACGAACGCTGGCCTTCTGCTGACGTCATTGTACGAAGTGTATAGACACGACTTTGAAACAGGTGGACAATGTTCAAGCTTTTTGGTTGCGAAGAATATGCAGCAGTGAATCTAGTTATTAAGCGTCTCAAACATGCAGGATTCAATATGGTTATTAAGGAAGTTAGAGGTATCGTGTTATTTAAGTAACTTATCACTGTAATGCCATTATATTTTTCAATAACGAGGCGTTATAATGCGTTAGATTTTCAATGTGAGTTATAATAACATTTCCACAAAAAACAAAACGACTTCGTCTCGTTACCTGATCTGTGCTGTTAATATTCTTTTATTTTTTATATCCAACAGTATTCTAACCAAACTATGTGTCAAATATGAGTTTTCCTTGAGTAACTTTCATGATAAATTTTAGAAAGCAGCTCAAAAGTGACTTTTATTTAAGATTTATCGACACAGACGCGTTATTAGTTTCGTTTTTAAATCTTGCAAACTGTGCGCATGCGCATTGTGCAGCTAAAGTAACTGGTTACATACAGAGCGTATATGTGTTTGTTTGCGTTTTCTTATACCAAAGCCACACCAGGCTATTTGCTTTGTCCTCCGAGCGGAATCGAACCCCTGATTTTAGCATTTAAAATCCGTAGACTTACTGCTGTCCCAACGGGAGACAAGTGTATATGATGCATAACAAAAATTGTTTTGTTTGTTTGTTGTTAGCACGAAGCTACACAATGGACTATCTGTGCTGTACCCACCAATGGTTTTCCCTTCTTCACAGATTATATGCAAAATAATAGTAATAAAAAGTCACGCGTTTATAATATTTACTTAATGTTTCCGTTACTTCGTTAACAATAGTATATAATTCGCTATTAAAAGAAATTCTCAACTAACCTACGAAAAGATGTTAAAATATCGTTTACATGGTATTACATGATGTGCTTTGAATAAAAAAAGCACATTTCGATGAAAATCAACACAGAAAATAGCCTTTCCAATTTACAAACGACAAGGAGATGAAAAGTGGCTGAGCGAGAGTTGATATAGCAGTTAGCGTTCTTGGCAGACATTGCACGCAGTAAGAGACAGTTTAAAACATTGGAATAATTACAGTGTAAGCTTATTCAATGAAACGTACAGATAACAAACAATGCACTTACAATGTATTTAATATATATCTAGTTATTGCGCCATACTAAGTTCGCTTTTTTCAAATCTTTATAAGATCTGTGACGTTTTAAATTTTAAAATTGCAAGTCTATTATTTAAAGTGGAACAATCAATGTATTATTATCTTATTTTTGTCCGAGGACTAACAATGAGTCATGCTAATTTTGGCGACATCTATACGCTTGTTTAGGAAGTAGATCCATTAAAGATAATCACGTGGAGAGCGTATTTTACTGTTAAAATTTTATGACACAAAGAAAGTAGTATAATTGTGTGCCTCACAACAGTTATATATACATATATACAAAGATAACTATAGCAGTATCATTGATATATATAAATATAGATATAAACATATTCCAAATAATCACATAAATGTGCATAATTGTTAAGATTATATAGTCATGTATATATCAACTTTGCTTACGTCACACATATGTCCACCCGGTAATATGAACACATGCTACACGTCATTATAAGATCAAGTGAAGCCATGGACAGTCAAATAACTCATTAAGTTGTTAAGAATAACATCTTAATGCAACGTAAAATATTTATTAATACAGAGAAATGGCCATACGAGCGCGTGAAATATATATAAATTATATCTATACAAAGTAATATTACCATAAAGACACGAAGGGAAATAAATCTTACCTTAATAATAAGATGCCCACTAACTGAGTTTAGAGAAGTGTTGTAATCTTACTCTTGGATGGTTGTATTTTATCCACAACTTTATTCCTACCTGTGATTTTATCTCACTGCTTTTTACTTTGTGGTGGAACACGAAATGACTAATATTATTTTACCTACTCAGAGGCGAACGCAGTGTCTTTGGTGCTTGCGTTGTCATGACAACTGACGTCATATTTACGGCAGTGCTTCAGCAGACAGAAAAATCAATACAGTCTGCTATTTTGCGTTGGGTGGGGTTTCATTATACAAAATGAGCCAAAATATTAGGATACTGACAATTAGCCAGACGTGTATGTTGGATTAAATACCTGTTTTTATCATTTTAAATCACCACTTCAAGGTTCTCATAAACTGTTTTAATAACAAACAATTCAACTTAGATTCCAGTTACAGTTGTGTAAGTATGTGTTATCTTATAGCAAAGCCACGTCAGGTATATCCATAGACATACCGCTGTACTAGCAGGGGGGCAGTTGGGTAAAACAGCAGCCGTTAACTTCAAACACATATGACCCCCTTGGTGGCCCAGCGACAGCACTGAGAGGTTAAAAGTGCTAAAATGGGTTTCAATACTCGTGTTGGTTATAACACAGATAACCCATTGTATAGCTTTGCACTCAACAACAAAGAAACAGACAAACGCACTACCATGTTGCGGTATCTAAAATTTCATCTTTCATATTACAGAAATAAAAACAATACTAAATAAGTAATAACACGGAGAATTTCGTTTGTTTGTTTTGAAATTCGCACAAAGCTACTCGAGGGCTATCTGTGCTAGCCGTCCCTAATTTAGTAGTGTAAGACTAGAGGGAAGGCAGCTAGTCATCACCACCCACCGCCAACTCTTGGGCTACTCTTTTACCAACGAAAAGTGGGATTGACCGTAATATTATAACGCCCCCCACGGCTGGAAGGGCGAGCATGTTTGGCGCGACGCGGATGCGAGCCCGCGACCCTCAGACTCCGAGCGCATGCCTTATCGCGCTCGGCCATGCCAGGCCTAATAACACGGAGAAGAGGGACAATAATATTCAAATTAAACTTGATGCACTAGTGGCGTCGATTCTTATCTTAACGTAACCCGGAGAAAATGTTTACAGAAAACGGCCAAAATGAAGGTTTCTATTTGAACACAACTGTGAAAATAACTGAAAACCTAAATGGAATATAAAACTATGAAGTTTGTAAGACTATTTTAATATGTAGCAGGTGATTTCTCTTTCAAACCATAAAGAAGAAACTGTATTTTTATACATAGCCAGTGATAATTGTTGGATAAAACCGACAGTTATTATTAGTTTACAAACCAGAAGCGCAATGCGTTGTTCTAATTATACACTTGCAGTCCACTTTGGTAGAACCTATGTAACCTTTCAGACTTGGGCCCGACCTGAGCTAAAGATACAAATTGGATAGAACACATGATGTGTCTGATTGTCGCATCAGTGATATAAGTAACTCAGTAAGTATGAGATGAGATGAGATATTGTAGGTTCTAAAAAGAGGCACGTGTCTATTAGATGCTACAATAAGCAAGACAGTTTCGTTGGTCATTCGAGGTTCTCAGCAATGAGAAAAAGGTGAACGAAATGCGTGCTGTGAGGTGGGATTATGGCTGTGGACATAGTGACAGTTAACACTCCTACGAAAAGTGGGGCCTAATAGGCCCCAGAGCAACTTGAAAGGTTATTAATATTAGGCTAATAATTTTGTATTTAAATGAAATTGCCATTTAAATCCATTAATGAATGGATTAACGAGATTCCCACTGTCCCTATCTAGTATCTAGCGAAACCACAGCCAGGGGAACGGGCTTGGAGAAATCAGGACTAGAAACGTCTTTTCGTAGGAGTGTTAAAGAAGTCCAGATAATAGACTAACTGACAGATATTCAGTGCAGGATAATCCATACCCATCAATAACAATGTCTTGCAAAGAACGTTACAAAAATGAATTATGGGAGGATAAATTGCTTAAACCGCTGTACTTGGTTACCAACAATAAAACTACTTTAAGTGGTATAATGAGTGTAGAATTTGGACTAATAAGGAGTGTTGACAAGTAGTGTGGTACAATGAATAATGGTTTACTCGCTTCCTTTTTGTTTCACACAGATTAGAGAAGAGGATTTTGGAAAAAAGCCACAAAAATAATTTTACCTTCTTGTGTGGTCCCAATTATCTATACCTCAGTGGTAGATGAATAGAGAGTCATGGTTATGGCTTGCAACATGTTTTTATGAAATATCTAAAGACCATTCAGAAAGCAGAATGAGTGCCAAAACTTGCCTTTGCATAATTCCCGATTAAATGCATTCTGATATACTAAGGTGCTATTATATCGGTAAATACAATACACGCGTAAATAGACTTGCAGTACAATATATTTAAGTTGCATCGATTTGCTAAGGCGCCATATTAATAGTAAACGCATTAGCTTTTTGAACGTAATATTCGGTTTGTTATGGTTCTGATGCTTTATATCCCAAAAAACCCGTTCTAACCGACCAATCGTAAACTGCAGTACTGAACATCATTAGATTACTCTTTGGAAGAGAATAAGTCGCGAGTTTTTTCCAAATATCTTTTTATTAGTAATATGTTGGTGATTTTCTTGTCCCAAACCTCGTATGTCTGATGAATTAGTACCCTAAAACATTTGGTGATTATTCAAATGAGATCTGTTTTTCACGATTTTTTATTTCGATATTTTTGGAAAGGTTTGTTTTTTTTGTTTTGTTTTTGAATTTCACGCAAAGCTACTCGAGGGTTATCTGCGCTGGCAATCCCTAATTTAGTAGTGTAAAACTAGAGGGAAGGCAGCTAGTCATCGCTACCCACCGCCAACTCTTGGACAACTCTTTTACCAACGAATAGTGGGATTGATCATAACATTATAACGCCACCACGGCTGAGAGGATGAGCATTTTGGTGCGAACGGGATTCGAACCCGCGACCCTCGGATTACGAGTCGAACGTCTTAACACACTTGGCCATGCCGGGCCAACACTTGGGCTACTATTTTACCAACGAATAGTGGGATTAACCGTCGCATAATAACGCACTCACAGTTGAAAAGGTGAGCGTGTTTGGTGCGACGAGGATAGAAACCCGCAACCCTCGGATTAAGAGTCAATAGCCTTAACCACGTGGCCATGTCGGGCCTTTTTTGGAAAGGACATTCGTCCATAACTTGTACTAGTAGTAGGGGTGTTGAAAGGACAAGTATGTTTCGTGAACAAGACACGACTTCCTCTTTAAAATTACTCCTTTTTGCATAGAAAGGACTTCCGTATTTTTTTAAATCGCTATATCTGTACGTTAACGATGTTGCGATCCTCAGGGTCTGAAGTTTGAATATTTCAGTTTTTTGTAAGAGGTTAATAATGCGTAGGGAGAGTCAGGTGCAGGAGTTCAAGGGGAAGAAGGGTATTCAAACGTATTGCATTGTTAGAGACAAGTCGTGCGGCTATAATAGCTCTGAAATTATGCAAGATGTTAAGCCTACGTCATTGTTACTTTTACTATGAAAATAATGACTTTCCAATTTCAGGAAAACGTGCCATGCAAACTCTTAATTGCTCTGTTTGAGTCTCTCCATCCGTTCCTGAAACAATCTTTCTATCAGGTGTTTAGTGAGCACAGCTACGTGTTTAAACTAACAAATTAGCTACCAACATTATAAAATAACGAAATTAGTTTCAACTCCTCCCGCAGTTGCGGAGGGAGGTAGGGTGGGCGAAGGGCCTGATAAACTTAATTGTCAACAAGGAGAATATAAGTATGAGGCGGAATTGCTGTTAAAGGCAAGGGGGCATTTCTGTAAAACGCGCAACAAAAAATTATAACAAAATCTTATTTCACTTGACGAAAGGTGAACTTTTTGTCACACACGATAAAACAAATCAAGTTGTATTTAACTTCGCACAACCATATAGAACATCCTTTGTGTGAAGGCCGGCATGGCCAGGTACGTAAGGCGTTCGACTCGTAATCTGAGAGTCGCGGGGTCGAATCGCTGTCGCACCAAACATGATTACGCTTTCAGCCGTGGGGGCGTTATAATGTGACGGTCAATCTTATTATTCGTTGGTAAAAGAGTAGCCCCAGATTCAGTGGTGGGTGGTGATGACTAGCTGCCTTCCCTCTAGTCTTACACTGCTAAAATATTATGGACGGCTAGCGCAGATAGTCGTCGTGTAGCTTTGAGCGAACTTCAAAAAGCAAACAAACATTTGTGTTAATAATATGAGTTGGTTCAATATGATCATTTCTAATGTGTCAGTCATTACTATTTTATCAAATGTCTCTGCAAGGAGGCTATTTGCATGTAGAAAAATTTTAATTTTCCCCTTTTTAAGTGCATGATAGTGAATGGGTTCATTGTACTGTTTGGCCTTTATACTAAACCACACCCACAGTGAAGAATGGTGCTGTGTAAACTATGAAAGAGATATCATTGTCGAGATATTAACAACAGTCTTTTTCGTGCACCGGCATAGGCATCTGTATGTGTCACCTGGCCCGTAACTAAAGCCCACACAATGGTCAGCTAGAAGTTGTTATTCACAGGGGCGTAGATCCTGGGGAGATGGGGGGATACATCCCCAATTCATTTTAGGAGGAGGATATGGTGTATACAATCATTACCCATACAGTTTGGTCTGTTGAATTGTCTTATTGCATCACAGGCCTACGAATTGTATGTTTGTTCTTGTGATTCTCGTGTTCTTACAATCGATTTACATAATTAGACCTAGATGTAGGATTTTTCAGTAGCCGAAATGTACATCTTTGATATAGGCGTTCTTATAAGCTTTTCGATCTAAGCGATAGTTTGTAAGTATCAGTCAGAAGGCCTAAGTATACATGCAAGGCTTGCAAGCACTATAACAGAATCTATGTACGTCTTGTACGTAGTGTAAGATTAAGTAAAATTTTCATCACAACAGATTGAAGAGAGCGTGAAAGTCGAAAATATTAATCCCAAGCGAAAACTCCTGTTATTTAGATCTGGCAAACGATTTGCAGCTTGTAGCTGCGTCACTCTTATGTGTATATTGTGCGGTTTTCCTATGCTATTTGTTCTTATGCATGTCTAACCGGTTTTATTGTCGAACGCCTTATTCTCCTTAGCCGGCGAAGGTGCTGACCATAGTGTATATTTAGTGTACAGTTAACGACAGGTTCGGGCCGCTCGGATCCAGACGCGCCTTACATCGCCCCCCTCCGCTACCTTTTTGTTTGAGCTTCGATTTTACAACAGGGCTCATATCATCCAGACGGACATCTAATACCACGACAGAAAGCAAAATCTCAAAATATCAACTTCTAGGGCAAGTGGTTTGATAAGTTCCCATGGCTGCACTTCGATAATCAGACTCAAAAAGTCATATGCTTTCATTGTGCCAAGGCGTAAAATAGAGGTCTTTTTACAGGGAAATTGGAGAGGTCAATCGGAGTGTTACTTCATATCCACCGGTTTTTGCAACTGGGAAAAAGGCAAAACAGAAATTCAACGAACAACAATCCTCCTCTCGCCACAGATTTGCTATATCTCCAGAAGTTTTACTTGATGTAACTCCAGTGATTGTCTAGCTACATGATGGAAAAATGAAACAGCAGGAAGAATGCAAAAGAAGTCTAGCGAAAAAATTCAGAAGTTTACGTTTCTTACTGCGTCAAGGTTTAGCATTACGTAGACATACTGATACGGAAGGGAACTTCTTGCAGTTAATGAAGCTCCTGGAAGAGGAAGAACCTACTTGTTAAAGAAAAGCACATTCACATCACCCCAGGCTCGGAATGAAATAATGGAGACGTTCAGCCATCAAATGCTGAGGAACATAGCACACGAAGTGCAGCAAAGTAAAATCTTTGCATTAATGGTTAATGGCACTCAAGATGTTACAGGTGCCGAATGGGAAGCAATATGCGTACGATACGTAGATGAGAACCTTCCTTGACGTCCACGAGAAATTTCTTGGTTTGTAGAGTGTTTCCAATACATCTGGTGAAACAATATCCTCGACCATACTTGATGTACTGACTGGACTCAATTTACAACAGTCACAATTAAGAGAACAAACGTATGATGGAGCCGCTAACATGAGTGGTGCGTACAGTGGATGCCAGGCAAAAGTAAAAGAGAAGCAACCATCAGCTTTGTTTGTTCACTGCGGAGCACACAAGGCTAATTTAATAATGCAACATGCAGTTGAAGGTTGTGAATGTGTTCGAAATTTTATCCAGTGGGTACATGAACTTGGTGTCTTGCTTCAGAGGTCAGGTAAATACAAGACAATCTCTGAAAATATTGTATCGTCAGACAACCACAATGGTCCAGTTAAATACATCCGCCCACTGTGTTCAACACGCTGGTTGTGCCGCCTTTCTGCAATTACATGTGCTAATGATCACTACAGTGACATTGTTGATTCTTTGTCTGAATTAGCAAATGAAAAATCAGATGTATCAGGGAAAGCACGAGGTCTGCTGGACAGATTTGGCAAAAGAAAGACAGTTTTAGGATTGTTGATGTCTCAGCATTCATTAGCTGTATTAGAGGAACTAAACCGTGCATTCCAAGCACAATCAGCGACAGTATCTGACATGATTGAAACCTCTGCAATGACAGTTGAGCAATTGCGGGTATTGCGAACAGAGGAAAATTACAACAAGATATTTCATGAAGCTGAGAAAAAGGTAACTTCCCTTGATCTGGTGCCTATTGAAATACCACGCATTCGCAGAATCCCCAGAAGGATAACAGGTAATGGCTCAGCACACCATTCTGCAACAGCTAGAGATTACTGCAGAAGCCAATATATTGAATTTGTAGACGCAGTCATAGAACATCTGACCACTACATTCAATGCAGACAACAATGACATGAGGCAATACCTGGCACTTGAGAACATGATCAAATCTGGCAAGATTGACAACTCGGTTATAAACTTCTATAGAGAAATCTCTGCACAACGGCTCGAGTTTCAGTTTCTCATGTTCAAAGTAACTTCAAAAGCAGTATCTCTGAAAGGTGCGAAGGATGCTTCCTGTAAAATACATGAAACAAGCCAGCAGATGTTAAACGAAGTGTTTCTTCTCAAGAAAATTTTGCTTGTATGTCCAGTATCCAGCTACAAATGTGAACGCAGATTTTCTCATTAAGACGGTTAAAGACGTGGTTAAGGTCAACTATGTCTCAGTATCGCCTCAACCATGTGGCAGTTTGTCACACTCACAAAGATGAGGTGCCAGGATAAATATAGAAGAGATTATGAAAGAATTCATAAACAGATCATCACAAACGAGGTCTACGTTTGGGAACATGTAGACTAGAGGACCAATGAATAATTATGGGCTACATTGTATTGATGTGTAATTTTGAAGAGTTCGCAAAGACATTTTAATTATTTTTATCAAACAACCTTTTCGGTACATATAAACTTATCAAGGGTAATTACTAATTTTATTAATATTTGAAAACGTAATTCATACAATGAAAGTTATAAGTAACCTTGTCAAGTATAATGGCCATCTCTTATACTGTGCAGGAATAAATTCATGTGGCAGCTAATTTGTGAGACATTTGTCTTTATTCTGTTAACATTTTGAAAACTGTTCACAAGACCTCACTTACACAAACCTACATGGAAACCTTGAAGTATCGTGGCAACACGATTACTCTGTGACTGTATGTTTATAGGTTTCAGGTTCTCGTAATTAGAGATTACCAATTTCCAAATTGAACAGTCCACATAAGTTGTTGCAAAAATCATCCCCACTCCCATCAGGTGTAAAAACTCTACGCCCCAGGATTCTTTGTTATGTATAAAGCTTCGTAATTGTCTGTATTGGATTTCTATTGCTACGTCTAAGAATGTTAAGTATCCTTCTGGGTTGGGTCGTTTAAGTGTTAACTTGGCTAATAGGTAAAGGTTTATAGGAAATAGTGAAGCATCCTAGAGCTTCTATTGCAACTATAATCATATCCTCAGTGGCGCAATTGGTTAGCGCACGGTACTTATAAGACAGTACTTCTGGGATATGCCGGGGTTGTGAGTTCGAGCCTCACCTGGGGAATAAACATTTTGTTTTCTACCTCGTTGTCACGTAGGCAAAGCATTTCAATTGAAATTCACGATCTGATATTTTGGCCCGGCATGACCAGGTGGTTAAGACACTGACACGTAATCCGAGAGTCGCAGTTTCGAATTCCCTTCACACCAAACACGCTTGCCCTTTGAGTCATGGAGGCCTTATAAGGAGACTATCAATCCCAATATTCGTTGTTAAAAGACTAGCACATGAGTTATTGTGGACTGTGATACTAAATTAAAGACGGCTAGAGCAGATAACCGTCATGAATCTTAGCGCGAATTTCAAAACAAATCGTTTCGGAAATATGCCCTGGATATATCTCTACCATATTTCTGTTATTAAACCTGTGTTTTATCTATATGTGTCAAGAGTTTTGATTTCTCGTGTCACTGCTGCAGTGTTATCTTTTGCAACTCCTTTGTTTGGTTTGTACAAAGTGTATAAAATAACTGTTGTGTGAGACAAATATTTAATATTGTGTGGGTGGTTTCTAATGTGATGTTTGCTGGAAAATGTCTTGATCCTCGTATATACTAAACATCCTCGCCCTTTCAGTCGTGGGGTCGTTATAATGTGACGATCAGTTGCAATATTAGTTGATAATAGAGTAGCCAACAGTTGGCGGTGGGTGGTGACGAATTGCTGCTTTCCCTCTTGTGTGTGTGTTTTCTTTAGCAAAGAAACATTGGTCTCTCATCTGAGTCTACCGAAGGGTATCGAACCCATGATTTTAACGTTGTAAATCCGTAAACTTACCGGTGTATTAGCGGAGGACTTTCCCTTTAGTCATACACTACGAAATGATGGACGGCTAGCGCGAATAACCCTCGGGTAGCTCTGCGCGAAATTCAAAAACAAACAAACAAACAAACATATTTTAAATATTTTTTATCTTAACTGACGTTTTTCCTTTGCAGTTTCGTTAGTGTTAATATACACAACCGTTTATTATTAGAATCTTCGTTAAATTATTAACACTCTAATATTATAGTACAGTTATAACACTAACCATACAGCTGTACTAACATATTACGTATATGACTATTTTATAAGATATAAACATAAAAAGATTTACAATATATTTTATGATTAGTTAAAAACACATAAACAGAAAATACAAGTTCTTAAGGAACAGAAGTAAGTTGAAAGGATATAAAGTATCCTTAAGGGTTAAAAACGAATTGTGAGACTGTGTGATATTCCACAGTATGCAAGTGTTAATCTGAACGTAACGGTGTCAAGTGTATCGGTGTAATGTATTGTTTTTGAATGGTGGTTTAGTTACATATGCCATCAAGTGTCTCTATTCATCTACGGATTATATTGTTTAATAATTATAGTTTCCATGTTTTTTTTTTTTAAATCCTTCGTATTTTGTAAGGTAGAAATTTAAAATGGGTTTTCTTTATTTTTTTGTTTTCCCTGTCTATACAACAAGTGTTTCTGTTGAAGTGGTTTTGTGTTGGTCATACGTGTGTAACATACTGATGTGTTGTGAGACACGTGTGTCTAAAGTACTTCCAGCTTCTCTTATATATGCGTCTCCACATATATTACAAAGATTTGATAAACGAAGATTTTCGCGTGACACGTTTGTTCCACGGCGTTTTCTCTGGCGTTTCATGTTTTATCTGTTTCTTACGTTATGTTGGTTGTCAGTTGATACTGTTTAATGACTTTACGAATCTCGGTTGTGATTACGTTGTTATTTAAAAGAATTTTCATTGCGGATAGTTGCGTATGTTTGTTGCTGTTGTTGCAGAGTTATTGTTTTCTGTGGTTTCGAAACGCTAGCACTGTAATATTCGGTGTATCAGTTTCACAGTAGTAATGTATTAAAGTCATTTCGCGCTGTTTGAATGGCATTCTGAGTGGAATAATTTCGAGTTATTGTCTTTAATTCTCAAATTATTGTTTCTATTTTAACTCGTTCTGGATAGCGTAATTTACTATGAAGAAATATCTGCTTATTATATTCTTTAAGGGCGGTAGATCCTGGGGGGATACATCCCCCCTTCATTTCAGGTAAAGGATATTGTGTAAACAATCATCCCCCATACAGTTTGGTCTGTTGAATTGTTTTATTGCATTACAGGCCTACAAATTGTGTGTTTGTTCTTGTGATTCTCGTGTTCTTACCAATCGATTTATATAATTAGGCCTAGATGTAGAATTTTTCAGTAGCCGAAATGTACATCTTTGATATAGGCGATCTTGTGAGCTTTTCGATCTAAGCGATAGTTTGTAAGTATCAGTCAGAAGGCCTAAGTATACATGCAAGGCTTGCAAGCACTATCACAGAATCTACGTTCGTCTTGTACGTAGTGTAAGATTAAATAAATTTTCATCACAACAGATTGAAGAGAGCGTTAAATTCGAAAATAATACTCCCAAGCGAAAACTCCTGTTATCTAGATCTGGCAGGCGATTTGCAGCTTGTAGCTGCGTCAATCTTATGTGTATATTATGCGGTTTTCCTACGCTATTTGTTCTTATGCATGTCTAACCGGTTTGATTGTCGAACGCCTTACTCTTCTTAGCCGGCGAAGGTGCTGACCATAGTGTATATTTAGTGTACAGTTAACGAAAGGTTCGGGCCGCTCGGATCCAGACGCGCATTACATCGCCCCCCTCCGCTACCTTTTGTTTGAGCTTCGATTTTACAACAGGGCTCATATCATCCAGACGGACATCTAATACCACGATAGAAAGCAAAATCTCAAAATATCAACTTTTAGAAGAAGTGGTTTGATAAGTTCCCACGGCTGCACTTCGACAATCAGACTCAAAAAGTCATATGCTTTCATTGTGCCAAGGCGTAAAATAGAGGTCTTTTTACAGGGAAATTGGAGAGGCCAGTGGAGTATTCCTTCATATCCACCGGTTTTTGGAACTGGAAAAAAGGCAAAACAGAAATTCAACGAACACCAATCCTCCTCTCCCCACAGATTCGCTATATCTCCAGAAGGTTTACTTGATGTAACTCCAGTGATTGTCTAGCTACACGATGGAAAAATGAAGCAGCAGGAAGAATGCAAAAGAAGTCTAGCTAAAAAATTCAGAAGTTTACGTTTCTTACTGCGTCAAGGTTTAGCATTACGTGGACATACTGATACGGTGGGGAACTTCCTGCAGTTAATGAAGCTCCTGGAAGAGGAAGAACCTACTTGTTAAAGAAAAGCACATTCACATCACCCCAGGCTCGGAATGAAGTAATGGAGACGTTCAGCCATCAAATGCTGAGGAACATAGCACACGAAGTGCAGCAAAGTAAAATCTTTGCATTAATGGTTAATGACACTCAAGATGTTACAGGTGCTGAATAGAAAGCAATATGCGTACGATACGTAGATGACAACCTTCCTTGACGTCCACGAGATATTTCTTGGTTTATACAATGTTTCCAATACAACTGGTGAAAGAATATTCTGGACCATACTTGATGTACTGACTAGACTCAATTTACCAATTTCAGGATTAAGAGCACAATCTTATGATGGAGCCGCTAACTTAACGATTGGAGCATGCGTAAAAACAAGAACACTATATTATTTTGAAGTTAAACGACACTTTCTTCTTCGTCATGCCACTATGAATGTGGGTTGACAAATCAGTTTTGATTAAACACCAGATATACTCTAGCTCTAGTTAAAAGTTACTTTGACATGCAAAGAACAGTTGAGTAATGAAGAGAAAATTTTCGTTTTTATCCGAAAATAGGAAGATAGAAATAAAACACATAAAATGAATTTAAGGTACTTGAAAATGACTCAGTATTCTCTAAAAACAGTTCATCAGGAACATGTAAAAGGAATAGCAAGAAGATGGTTCAAATTCTTTGGGATGATATGTTTCATGGATGAATGACTATTCCAATGGAAATAAACAAAAACACTACAACAAACTGTTCTTATAGTATTAAATTGCTGATAAGTGTGGTCACTATAGACGAAAGGTTTCTTCTTTCATTTGTTTCACACTTTTTTATTCCATTTGCAAAGTGAACATTTAGCATGTGATTAAATAAGATCCACCTAAAACAAAACATGATTGGATTTTCTATAAAGTTTTGTAAAAATTAGGGTATGAAGGAGGCTATTATTCTTATTTTCTAATCTTATTTTTGATTACTTAGCCTAATATTTGGCATAAATGTATTGAATAATTACGAATCAGAGAACAGAATGAATACCAAACATTTAACTTTATGCTCGCTGATCGTTAAATGGAAAACTCGGGACAAACAGGATGAGAAAAAGAGTATTATCTCTTTTAAGTGATCTCAGGAAAGTCGAACCTTCTCAAGACTTGAGTAAAAACCTGACCCACACTTGTCCACTACGGTACCATTAAGTCTATTGTTATCTTCATTGAAGGGTACACGGTTCTGCTAAAAATGTCTATAATATTAACATGGCCATGACTCTTTTTAGGACTACCGAGTAAGTAAAGAGTCCATGGCTCGATGGAGACCCTGGAGAAAACATGGGAAAAAACTGATTAAGAAAAGAGGTTTCGTATACCAATCCTTTTAGATGGTTTGTTTATTTGTTTTTGAATTTCGCGCAACACTACACGAGGGATATTTGCACTAGCTGTTCCCAATTTAGCAGTGTAAGACTAGAGAGAAGGTAGCTAGTCATCATTACTGACGCCAACTTTTGGGCTACTCTTTTACCAACAAATGGTGGGTTGACTGTCGTCACATAATAAAGCCCTCGCGGCTGAAAGGGTAAGCATGTTTGATGTGACGGGAATTCGAACCTGCAACCCTCAGATTCAGTGTGTTCGAGGATAATGTTATTCCCCTTCGCGCCGCCGGCGTAAATGCTGTGAAAAGATAGGGGATTAGTGATTACAATTTGAGCGATTGTTGATGGTTGTTAACCAAGGGATTTGGCGGATGTTTGGTAGATGTAGAGGTAGAGAGAAGATCAAAGCAAGTTTCTTCGGTGGGAATGACGGCTTTGATGATGTGGAGTTGATGGGAGTAAGAATGTTTATAGTATTCGAACAAATATGTCCCAGTAGTCGCCCTTTTAACAGGACTACTTGGTGACTGGGATTCATAAATCCAATGCCATGGTTAGAATCACAGTATTTAAGAGTGCCAGGAAATTAGATGTGGGGGAGAACCTCGAGAAAACCCACTTTCAGACGACAGGCGCTGAATTGTTTATTTGTCCTGTGCCCAAAATGAAAAGGAAGCGTCTTGGATTGATTAGTAATGTCTGTTGAGTGTACTTAGATGTCTTTCGAGGCTAGGCATTCATTGTAGAGAGATATTTTGTATAACGCTTGTTTTTGTTTGTTTTGAATTTCGCGCAAACCTATACGAGTGCTATCTACGCTATTCGTTTATAATTTAGCAGTGTAAGACTAGAAGGAAGACAGCGAGTCATCTAAACCCACTGTCATATTTTGGGTTACTCACTAACCAACGAATTGTGAGATTGACTGTTACATTTTAACGAATTCACAGCTGAAAGGACGAGCATGTTTGGTTGGAAGGGTCTCTAACCGGTGGCCCGCAGATTGTGAATCGAAAACACTAACCATCTGGCCCTGCCGAGTCGCAGGACTATCGTATGGGTTTAGTTTTGTTGTTGATGCATCGTTCTTAAGTTTGTAAGTATTATTAAAGTAAAATGTGCAGGATTTTCGTATAGATTTACTCTAATTGTGATTACATTCTCCCTATCTTTATTAGTATTATTGACGTAAAATGTACAAGCTTGTAGTGTTAATCTAATAGCGGAGAAATATTTTGATTAGGGAAATTTTAATGAATGTAAATGCTTTAGAAAACCGACAAATTGCACTCAATGGAACATAAAAATAAAAAAAAAATCTCGTGACGTAAGATCTTGAAATGTAGGAATTATTATAATTTAAAGAATTTGTCCTTTATTAACCTCACCTGTTTGTCAGCCATCAGAAATTAAATCACAGGCGTGTTTACTGTGTCATATAAGACTCGAAGTAAAGTTAACGTATCTGTGAATATCAAATCAGTACAATGTGATTTGAAAAGGTAACATCCGGTTTCCAAGTGTTCTAAATTGTATATATTATCCGGAAGTGAACTGCAATAGAAGCTAGGGGACGTTACTCCCTATTATTCATCAAGTTAGCGAATAATAGAATTGACTTCCTAATTATTTAATCTGTTTTTATATATATTTATTTGAACGCTGGGACTTCTTAGTTGTCATTTTATTTGAAATGTATCATTATGTAATTGAACGAAACATGTATCAGAGACCGTTTAGAGGGGGTTTTTGTTGTATAATTATACAATGCGAAACACAGAATTAAAGAATGTATTTAGAAGATTAATTCTAACGACTGTCGTGTAACCAACCAGTGATAAAACACGAGACGATGTTGTTACTAATATAAACAGGGACGACACTGCTACCTATGGGTAGGATTCTACGCTGTGCCCACTGAACAATTAACTCTATTGAGAAGCGAACAGTAAACCTATGGACTACGTTATGGAGCTTTATTTATAAAAGATGATGCATCCATGCACACTTGGAAACACGGTAGGTGTGCTTCGTGCACTTCGTTAGTAATCCAATACAGGGATAACGAAGTACAATAAAACGTTGTGTAGTGCTTTGTACAACTATTTCGTTTGGTGTCGTAACAAGCACCCGGCGACAACCTATGGATATAACACCAAGTACATCCCGTGATAGGCAAAGCACAGACAATCTATTATGTAGCTTTGCGCTTAGCAACAAACTAAACAAGACCGAATACGTAATACCACATAGAAAGCAGGCATAATCTGAAATTCTATCATATTTAAACATTATCTATTGTTTGAGTTGATGTTTTTTTTGTCCAAAAAACTTTAATGAATGTGTTATTTCATATCCTTAAATCATTATTAGTTAGTAAAGTGTATGAACAAGCACTAAATATAGTCAGTAGTTTACTGACAGACATGTTTCAAAATGCACGTAAGATAGGGAGATGTATAGGCACAAGTATATTTTAATATCTACTGTTATGTTCATATTTACACTCAAGAAAAAACTTTACAAATGTTTGTATGTAATAGAATAAACAGCTTTACTGAAGTACACACCTTTAGTATGCTGAACAGTTAGTATGCAAGACAGTTGTATATGTCTATTAACAATTCATAACCTTTTTTTTATCACTATCCATATTATATATGTATATATCAGTATTACTATTTCGTTCTTTTCTTCCCTCACGTGGCACAGCGGAATGTCTTCAGATATACTCCACTAGAAACTGGGGTTTGATCCTCCAGATGTGTAGCTTTTCTACTAATAACAAAGTGTAAACACAGATTTATTTATTATTATTTTTGCATCTCAGCTTCAACTACTTGAAACCTGGGGAAGTCAACACTAATTATGATAAAGAAAGTCACTGCTGTGGTAAAATCTTTGTTAACTTTACTTGCTTATTACAGGAACGGCAGGTGAGCAGTGTTTAATAAATCACGGTAACTTGCATCTTTACAAGATCTTCACACGAGTAATATTTATTGGAGAATGGGCCTTTGGTGGAACTTTTGATTTTGGACATAAGCCACGTTATAAATCCGTGTGATACCATAAAATATTCCCGCTTCTAATTAGCTGCTTTCCATTTAATTGATTTGTTTGGAATTAAACACAAAGCTGCACAAATGGGCTATCTGTGCTCAAGCCGTCACGGGTATCGAAACCCAGCTTCTAGCGTTGTCAATCCACAAAGTTACCATTGTGCCACTGGGGGGCCATTTAATTAGTAGTTCAGAATTAAAGACGGCATGCGTAACCTTCCCTTAAATACAAAATTTATTACAATAAATTTCAACATGTATTTTAATGCCTGTTTCAACAATATGGCTTTAAAATGTTTTGATCTTGGTTAATTTGCCCATTTTCTTTTGTGAAGTGTATCGGTAATTAAGTCTACAAATATGTTGCTCTTGAAATTTACTATGTTATAAATTTGAAGGCGATATAAATAATCACTTGTATAAGTTAAGGTGCTTTTCAGTTTACAACAAGTGCTTATCGCCGGTAACACCTTTTAGTTATTTTCTCAATCATCTAAAAACTACAAATATCGCTAAATTTGCGTTATCATAAAATAGCAGAAACGTTAATAACATTTGGACTGTATTTTTTATTGAATTTTCCTACTTTGTTTTTTAATTCTGACACAAAGTTTCAGATGACTCATGCTCATCCTATCAATATATTTCCAACTAAAACCTTATACAAAGATTGAAGTCCGTAAAAGAATATTGTTTTTGTAAACATTTTTCCTGTTATGTCGTTCTAGCTCAATGTAATTTGCAACCATAAAACAAAAAAGATGTTTCTGTTGAAGTGGTTTTGTGTTGGTCATACGTGTGTAACATACTGATATGTTGTGAGACACGTGTGTCTAAAGTACTTCCAGCTTCTCTTATATGTGCGTCTCCACATATATTACAAAGATTTGATAAACGAAGTTTTTCGCGTGACACGTTTGTTCCACGGCGTTTTCTTTGGCGTTTCATGTTTTATCTGTTTTTTATGTTATGTTGTTTGTCAGTTGATACTGTTTAATGACTTTACGAATCTCGGTTGTGATTACGTTGTTATTGAAAGGAATGTTCATTGCGGATATTTGCGTATATTTGTTGCTGTTTTTGCAGAGTTATTGTTTTCTGTGGTTTCGAAACGCTGGCACTGTAATATTCGGTGTATCAGTTTCACAGTAGTAATGTATTAAAATCATTTTGCGCTGTTTGAATGGCATTCTGAGTGGAATAATTTCGATTTATTGTCTTTAATTCTCAAATTATTGTTTCCATTTTAACTCGTTCTGGATGGTGTAATTTATTATGAAGAAATATCTGCTTATTATATTCTTTCAGGGCGGTAGATCCTGGGGGGATACATCCCCCCTTCATTTCAGGTGGGGGTATGGTGCAAACAATCATCCCCCATACAGTTTGGTCTGTTGAATTGTTTATTGCATTACAGGCCTACAAATTGTGTGTTTGTTCTTGTGATTCTCGTGTTCTTACCAATCGATTTACATAATTAGGCCTAGATGTAGGATTTTTCGGTAGCCGAAATGTACAGCTTTGATATAGGCGTTCTTATAAGCTTTTCGATCTAAGCGATAGTTTGTAAGTATTAGTCAGAAGGCCTAAGTATACATGCAAGGCTTGCAAGAACTATAATAGAATCTACGTACGTCTTGTACGTAGTGTAAGATTAAATAACATTTTCATCACAACAGATTGAAGAGAGCGTGAAATTCGAAAATAATACTCCCAAGCAAAAACTCCTGTTATCTAGATCTGGCAGGCGATTTGCAGCTTGTAGCTGCGTCAATCTTATGTGTATATTGTGCGGTTTTCCTACGCTATTTGTTCTTATGCATGTCTAACCGGTTTTATTGTCGTACGCCTTACTCTCCTTAGCCGACGAAGGTGCTGACCATAGTGTATATTTAGTGTACAGTTAACGACAGGTTCGGGCCGCTCGGATCCAGACGCGCCTTACGTCGCCCCTCTCCGCTCCCTTTAGTTTAAACTTCGATTTTACAACAGGGCTCATATCATCCAGACGGACATCTAATACCACGACAGAAAGCAAAATCTCAAAATATCAACTTCTAGGGCAAGTGGTTTGATAAGTTCCCATGGCTGCACTTCGACAATCAGACTCAAAAAAGTCATATGCTTTCATTGTGCCAAGGCGTAAAAAAAAGAGGTCTTTTTTACAGGGAAATTGGAGAGGCCAGTGGAGTATTCCTTCATATCCACCTTTTTTGCAACTGGAAAAAAAGGCAAAACAGAAATTCAACGAAAACCAATCCTCTTCTCCCCACAGATTCGCTATATCTCCAGAAGGTTTACTTGATGTAACTCCAGTGATTGTCTAGCTACATGATGGAAAATGAAGCAGCAGGAAGAATGCAAAAGAAGTCTAGCTAAAAAATTCAGAAGTTTACGTTTCTTACTGCGTCAAGGTTTAGCATTACGTGGAAATACTGATACGGTGGGGATCTTCCTGCAGTTAATGAAGCTCCTGGAAGAGGAAGAACCTACTTGTTAAAGAAAAGCACATTCACATCATCCCAGGTTCGGAATGAAATAATGGAGACGTTCAGCCAACAAATGTTGAAGAACATAGCACACGAAGTTCAGCAAAGTAATATCTTTCCATTAATGGTTAATGGCACTCAAGATGTTACAGGTGCCGAATAGGAAGCAATATGCGTACGATACGTAGATGACAACCTTCCTTGACGTCCACGAGAAATTTCTTGGTTTGTACAGTGTTTCCAATACATCTGGTGAAAAAATATCCTCGACCATACTTGATGTACTGACTGGACTCAATTTACCACAGACACGATTAAGAGCACAAACGTATGATGGAGCGGCTAACATGAGTGGTGCGTACAGTGGAGGCCAGGCAAAAGTAAAAGAGAAGCAACCGTCAGCTTAGTTTTTTCACTGCGGAGCACACAAGGCTAATTTAATAATGCAACATGCAGTTGAAGGTTGTGAATGTGTTCGAGATTCTATCCAGTGGGTACATGAAATTGGTGTCTTGCTTCAGAGGTCAGGTAAATACAAGACAATCTTTGAAAATATTGTATCGTCAGACAGCCACAATGGTCCAGTTAAATACATCCGCCCACTGTGTTCAACACGGTGGTTGTGCCGCCTATCTGTAATTAAATGTGCTAATGATCACTACAGTGACATTGTTGATTCTTTGTCTGAATTAGCAAATGAAAAATCAGATGTACCAGTGAATGCACGAGGTCTGCTGGACAGATTTGACAAAGGAAAGACAGTTTTAGGATTGTTGATGGCTCAGCATTCATTAGCTGTATTAAAGGAACTTAACCGTGCATTCCAAGCACAATCAGCGACAGTATCTGACATGATTGAAACCTCTGCAATGACAGTTGAGCAATTGCGGGTATTGCGAACAGAGGAAAATTACAACAAGATATTTCATGAAGCTGAGAAAAAGGTAACTTCCCTTGATCTGGTGCCTATTGAAATACCACGCATTCGCAAACTCCCCAGAAGGATAACAGGTAATGGCTCAGCACACCATTCTGCAACAGCTAGAGATTACTGCAGAAGCCAATATATTGAATTTGTAGACGCAGTCATAGAACATCTGACCACTACATTCAATGCAGACAACAATGACATGAGGCAATATCTGGCACTGGAGAACATGATCAAATCTGGCAAGATTGACAACTCGGTTATAAAGTTCCATAGAGAAATCTCTGCACAACGGCTCGAGTTTCAGTTGCTCATGTTCAAAGTAACTTCAAAAGAAGTATCTCTGAAAGGTGCGAAGGATGCTTACTGTAAAATGCATGAAACAAGCCAGCAGATGTTAAACGAAGTGATTCTTCTTAAGAAAATTTTGCTTGTATGTCCAGTATCCAGTTACATATGTGAATGCAGCTTTTCTCATTAAGACGGTTAAAGACGTGGCTAGGGTCAACTATGTCTCAGTGCCGCCTCAACCATGTGGCAGTTTGTCACACTCACAAAGATGAGGTGCCAGGATAAATATAGAAGAGATTATGAAAGAATTCATAAACAGATCATCACAAAGGAGGTCTACTTTTGGGAACATGTAGACTAGAGGACCAATGAATAATTATGTGCTACATTGTATTGATGTGTAATTTTCAAGAGTTCGCAAAGACATTTTAATTATTTTTATCAAACAACATTTTTGGTAGATATAAACTTATCAAGGGTAATTACTAATTTTATTAATATTTGAAAACGTAATTCATGCAATGAAAGTTATGAGTAACCTTGTCAAGTATAATGGCCATCTTTTATACTGTGCAGGAATAAATTCATGTGGCAGCTAATTTGTGACACATTTGTCTTTATTCTGTTAACATTTTGAAAACTGTTCACAAGACCTCACTTACACAAACTTGCATGGAAACCGTGAAGTATCGTGGCAACAAGAGTACTCTGTGACTGTATGTTTACAGCTTTCAGGTTCTCGTAATTAGAGATTACAAATTTGCAAATTGAACAGTCCACATAAGTTGTTGCAAAAATCATCCCCACCCCCATCAGGTGTAAAAACTCTACGCCCCAGGATTCTTTGTTATGTATAAAGCTTCGTAATTGTCTGTATTGGATTTTTATTGCTACGTCTAAGAATGTTAAGTATCCTTCTGGGTTGGGTAGTTTAAGTGTTAACTTGGCTAATAGTTAAAGGTTTATAGGAAATAGTGAAGCATTCTAGTGATTCTATTGCAATTACAATCATATCCCCAGTGGCGCAATCGGTTAACGCTCGGTACTTATAAGACAGTACTTGTGGGATATGCCGGGGTTATGAGTTCGAGCCTCACCTGGGGAATAAACATTTTGTTCTCTACCTCGTTGTCACGTAGGCAAAGCATTTCAATTGAAATTCGCGATCTGATATTTTGGCCCGGGATGACCAGGTGGTTAAGACACTCGACTCGTAACTCGAGAGTCGCGTGTTCAAATTCCCTTCACAGCAAACACGCTCGCCCTTTGAGTCATGGAGGCCTTATAAGGAGACTATCAATTCCAATATTCGTTGTTAAAAGACGAGCACATGAGTTATTGTGGACTGTGATACTAAATTAAAGACGGCTAGAGCAGATAACCCTCATGAATCTTAGCGCGAATTTCAAAACAAATCGTTTCGGAAATATGCCCTCGATATATCTCTACCATATTTCTGTTATTAAACCTGTGTTTTATCTATATCTGTCAAGAGTTTTGATTTCTTGTGTCACTGCTGCACTGTTATCTTTTGCAACTCCTTTGTTTGGTTTGTACAAAGTGTATAAAATAACTGTTGTGTGAGACAAATATAAGTATTGTGTGGGTGGTTTCTAATGTGATGTTTGCTGGAAAATGTCTTGATCCTCGTATACACTAAACATCCTCGCCCTTTCAGTCGTGAGGTCGTTATAATGTGACGATCAGTTGCAATAATAGTTGATAATAGAGAAGCCAACAGTTGGCGGTGGGTGGAGACGAATTGCTGCTTTCCCTCTTGTGTGTGTGTGTGTTTTCTTCAGCAAAGCCACATTGGTCTCTCATCTGAGTCTACCGAAGGGTATCAAACCCATGATTTTAACGTTGTAAATCCGTAAACTTACCGGTGTATTAGCGGAGGACTTTCCCTTTAGTCATACACTACGAAATGATGGACGGCTAGCGCGAATAACCCTCGGGTAGCTCTGCGCGAAATTCAAAAACAAACAAACAAACATATTTTAAATATTTTTTATTTTAACTGACTTTTTTTCCTTTGTAGTTTCGTTAGTGTTAATATACACAATCGTTTATTATTAGAATATTCGTTAAATTGTTAACACTCTAATATTATAGTACAGTTATAACACTAACCATACAGCTGTACTAACATATTACGTATATGACTATTTTATAAGATATAAACATAAAAAGATTTACTATATATTTTATGATTAGTTAAAAACACATAAACAGAAAATACAAGTTCTTAAGGAACAGAAGTAAGTTGAAAGGATATAAAGTATACTTAAGGGTTAAAAACGAATTGTGAGATTGTGTGATATTCCACAGTATGCAAGTGTTGATCTGAAAGTGATGGTGTCAAGTGTATCGGTGTAATGTATTGTTTTTGAATGGTGGTTTAGTTACATATGCCATCAAGTGTCTCTATTCATCTACGGATTATATTGTTTAATAATTATAGTTTCCATGTTTTTTTCCTTTTTAAATCCTTAGTATTTTGTAAGGTAGAAATTAAAAATGCGTTTTTTGTGTTCCCTCTCTACACAACAAGTGTTTCTGTTGAAGTGGTTTTGTGTTGGTCATACGTGTGTAACATACTGATGTGTTGTGAGACTCGTGTGTCAAAGTGTCTGGACGCTCGGATCCAGACGCGCCTTACATCGCCCCACTCCGCTCCCTTTAGTTTGAGCTTCGATTTTACAACAGGACTCATATCATCCAGACGGACGACAGAAAGCAAAATCTCAAAATATAAACTTCTAGGGCAAGTGGTTTGATAAGTTCCCATGGCTGCACTTCGACAATCAGACTCAAAAAGTCATATGCTTTCATTGTGCCTAGGCGTAAAATAGAGGTCTTTTTACAGGGAAATTGGAGAGGCCAGTGGAGTATTCCTTCATATCCACCGGTTTTTGCAACTGGAAAAAAGGCAAAACAGAAATTCAACGAACACCAATCCTCCACTCCCCACAGATTCGATATATCTCCAGAAGGTTTACTTGATATAACTCCAGTGATTGTCTAGCTACATGATGGAAAAATGAAGCAGTAGGAAGTCTTGCGAAGAAATTCAGAAGTTTACGTTTCTTACTGCGTCAAGCTTTAGCATTACGTGGACATACTGATACGGAGTAGGAAGAACCTACTTGTTAAAGAAAAGCACATTCACATCACCCCAGGCTCGGAATGAAATAATGGAGACGTTCAGCCATCAAATGCTGAGGAACATAGCACACGAAGTGCGTCAAAGTAAAATATTTGCATTAATGGTTGAAGGCACTGAAGATGTTAGAGGTGCCGAACAGGAAGCAATATGTATACGATACGTAGATGAGAACCTTGTCGTCCACGAGTAATTTCTTGGTTTGTACAATGTTTCCAATACAACTGGTGAAATAATATCCTGGACCATACTTGATGTACTGACTAGACTCAATTTACCAGTTTCAGGATTTAGAGCACAAACTTATGATGGAGCCGCTAACTTAACGATTGGAGCATGCGTAAAAACAAGAACACTATATTATTTTGCAAGTTAAACGTCACTTTCTTCTTCGTCATGCCACAATGAATGTGTGTTGACAAATCAGTTCTGATAAAACACCAGATTTACTCTAGCTCTAGTTACAAGTTACTTTGACATGCAAAGAACAGTTGAGTAATGAAGATAAAATTTTCGTTTTTTAACCGAAAATAGGAAGATAGAAATAAAACACATAAAATGAATTCAAGGAATTTGAAAATGACTCAGTATTCTCTAAAAACAGTTCATCAGAAACATGTAAAAGGAATAGCAAGAAGATGGTGCAAATTGTTTGGGGTGATAAGTTTCATGGATGAATGACTATTCCAATGGAAATAAACAAAAACACAACAACAAACTGTTCTTGTAGTATTAAGTTGCTGATAAGTGTGGTCACTATAGACGAAAGGTTTTTTCTTTCATTTGTTTCACACTTTTATTAATCCATTTGCAAAGTGAACATTTAGCATGGGATTAAATAAGATCCACCTAAAACAAAATATGATTGGATTTTCTATAAAGTTATGTAAAAATTAGGGTATGTAGGAGGTTATTATTCTTATTTTCTAATCTTATTTTTGATTACTTAGCCTAATATTGGGCATAAATGTATTGAACAATGACGAATCAGAGAACAGAATGAATACCAAACATTTAACTTTATGCTCGCTGATCGTTAAATGGAAAACTAGGGACAAACAGGATGAGAAAAAGAGTATTATCTCTTTTAATTGACCTCAGGAAAGTCGAACCTTCTCAAGACTTGAGTAAAAACCTGACCCACACTTGTCCACTACGGTACCATTAAATTTATTGTTATCTTCATTGAAGGGTACACGGTTCTGATAAAAATATCTATAATATTAAAATGGCCATGACTCTTTTTAGGACTACCGAGTAAGTAGAGAGTCCATGGCTCGATGGAGACCCTGGAGAAGACATGGGAAAAAACTGATTAAGAAAAGAGGTTTCGTATACCAATCCTTTTAGATGGTTTGTTTATTTGTTTTTGAATTTCGCGCAACACTACACGAGGGATATTTGCACTAGCTGTTCCCAATTTAGCAGTGTAAGACTAGGGAGAAGGCAGCTAGTCATCATTACTGACGCCAACTTTTGGGCTACTCTTTTACCAACAAATGGTGGGTTGACTGTCGTCACATAATAAAGCCCTCGCGGCTGAAAGGGTAAGCATGTTTGATGTGACGGGAATTCGAACCTGCAACCCTCAGATTCAGTGTGTTCGAGGATAATGTTATTCCCCTTCGCGCCGCCGGCATAAATGCTGTGAAAAGATAGGGGATTAGTGATTACAATTTGAGCGATTGTTGATGGTTGTTAACCAAGGGATTTGGCGGATGTTTGGTAGATGTAGAGGTAGAGAGAAGATCAAAGCAAGTTTCTTCGGTGGTGATGACGGCTTTGATGATGTGGAGTTGATGGGAGTAAGAATGTTTATAGTATTCGAACAAATATGTCCCAGTAGTCGCCCTTTTAACAGGACTACTTGGTGACTGGGATTCATAAATCCAATGCCATGGTTAGAATCACAGTATTTAAGAGTGCCAGGAAATTAGATGTGGGGGAGAACCTCGAGAAAACCCACTTTCAGACGACAGGCGCTGAATTGTTTATTTGTCCTGTGCCCAAAATGAAAAGGAAGCGTCTTGGATTGATTAGTAATGTCTGTTGAGTGTACTTAGATGTCTTTCGAGGCTAGGCATTCATTGTAGAGAGATATTTTGTATAACGCATGTTTTTGTTTGTTTTGAATTTCGCGCAAACCTATACGAGTGCTATCTACGCTATTCGTTTATAATTTAGCAGTGTAAGACTAGAAGGAAGACAGCGAGTCATCTAAACCCACTGTCATATTTTGGGTTACTCACTAACCAACGAATTGTGAGATTGACTGTTACAGTTTAACGAATTCACAGCTGAAAGGACGAGCATGTTTGGTTGGAAGGGTCTCTAACCGGTGGCCCGCAGATTGTGAATCGAAAACACTAACCATCTGGCCCTGCCGAGTCGCAGGACTATCGTATGGGTTTAGTTTTGTTGTTGATGCATCGTTCTTAAGTTTGTAAGTATTATTAAAGTAAAATGTGCAGGATTTTCGTATAGATTTACTCTAATTGTGATTACATTCTCCCTATCTTTATTAGTATTATTGACGTAAAATGTACAAGCTTGTAGTGTTAATCTAATAGCGGAGAAATATTTTGATTAGGGAAATTTTAATGAATGTAAATGCTTTAGAAAACCGACAAATTGCACTCAATGGAACATAAAAATAAAAAAAAAATCTCGTGACGTAAGATCTTGAAATGTAGGAATTATTATAATTTAAAGAATTTGTCCTTTATTAACCTCACCTGTTTGTCAGCCATCAGAAATTAAATCACAGGCGTGTTTACTGTGTCATATAAGACTCGAAGTAAAGTTAACGTATCTGTGAATATCAAATCAGTACAATGTGATTTGAAAAGGTAACATCCGGTTTCCAAGTGTTCTAAATTGTATATATTATCCGGAAGTGAACTGCAATAGAAGCTAGGGGACGTTACTCCTATTATTCATCAAGTTAGCGAATAATAGAATTGACTTCCTAATTATTTAATCTGTTTTATATATATTTATTTGAATGCTGGGACTTCTTAGTTGTCATTTTATTTGAAATGTATCATTATGTAATTGAACGAAACATGTATCAGAGACCGTTTAGAGGGGGTTTTTGTTGTATAATTATACAATGCGAAACACAGAATTAAAGAATGTATTTAGAAGATTAATTCTAACGACTGTCGTAACCAACCAGTGATAAAACACGAGACGATGTTGTTACTAATATAAACAGGGACGACACTGCTACCTATGGGTAGGATTCTACGCTGTGCCCACTGAACAATTAACTCTATTGAGAAGCGAACAGTAAACCTATGGACTACGTTATGGAGCTTTATTTATAAAAGATGATGCATCCATGCACACTTGGAAACACGGTAGGTGTGCTTCGTGCACTTCGTTAGTAATCCAATACAGGGATAACGAAGTACAATAAAACGTTGTGTAGTGCTTTGTACAACTATTTCGTTTGGTGTCGTAACAAGCACCCGGCGACAACCTATGGATATAACACCAAGTACATCCCGTGATAGGCAAAGCACAGACAATCTATTATGTAGCTTTGCGCTTAGCAACAAACTAAACAAGACCGAATACGTAATACCACATAGAAAGCAGGCATAATCTGAAATTCTATCATATTTAAACATTATCTATTGTTTGAGTTGATGTTTTTTTTGTCCAAAAAACTTTAATGAATGTGTTATTTCATATCCTTAAATCATTATTAGTTAGTAAAGTGTATGAACAAGCACTAAATATAGTCAGTAGTTTACTGACAGACATGTTTCAAAATGCACGTAAGATAGGGAGATGTATAGGCACAAGTATATTTTAATATCTACTGTTATGTTCATATTTACACTCAAGAAAAAACTTTACAAATGTTTGTATGTAATAGAATAAACAGCTTTACTGAAGTACACACCTTTAGTATGCTGAACAGTTAGTATGCAAGACAGTTGTATATGTCTATTAACAATTCATAACCTTTTTTTTTATCACTATCCATATTATATATGTATATATCAGTATTACTATTTCGTTCTTTTCTTCCCCTCACGTGGCACAGCGGAATGTCTTCAGATATACTCCACTAGAAACTGGGGTTTGATCCTCCAGATGTGTAGCTTTTCTACTAATAACAAAGTGTAAACACAGATTTATTTATTATTATTTTTGCATCTCAGCTTCAACTACTTGAAACCTGGGGAAGTCAACACTAATTATGATAAAGAAAGTCACTGCTGTGGTAAAATCTTTGTTAACTTTACTTGCTTATTACAGGAACGGCAGGTGAGCAGTGTTTAATAAATCACGGTAACTTGCATCTTTACAAGATCTTCACACGAGTAATATTTATTGGAGAATGGGCCTTTGGTGGAACTTTTGATTTTGGACATAAGCCACGTTATAAATCCGTGTGATACCATAAAATATTCCCCGCTTCTAATTAGCTGCTTTCCATTTAATTGATTTGTTTGGAATTAAACACAAAGCTGCACAAATGGGCTATCTGTGCTCAAGCCGTCACGGGTATCGAAACCCAGCTTCTAGCGTTGTCAATCCACAAAGTTACCATTGTGCCACTGGGGGGGCCATTTAATTAGTAGTTCAGAATTAAAGACGGCATGCGTAACCTTCCCTTAAATACAAAATTTATTACAATAAATTTCAACATGTATTTTAATGCCTGTTTCAACAATATGGCTTTAAAATGTTTTGATCTTGGTTAATTTGCCCATTTTCTTTTGTGAAGTGTATCGGTAATTAAGTCTACAAATATGTTGCTCTTGAAATTTACTATGTTATAAATTTGAAGGCGATATAAATAATCACTTGTATAAGTTAAGGTGCTTTTCAGTTTACAACAAGTGCTTATCGCCGGTAACACCTTTTAGTTATTTTCTCAATCATCTAAAAAACTACAAATATCGCTAAATTTGCGTTATCATAAAATAGCAGAAACGTTAATAACATTTGGACTGTATTTTTTATTGAATTTTCCTACTTTGTTTTTTAATTCTGACACAAAGTTTCAGATGACTCATGCTCATCCTATCAATATATTTCCAACTAAAACCTTATACAAAGATTGAAGTCCGTAAAAGAATATTGTTTTTGTAAACATTTTTCCTGTTATGTCGTTCTAGCTCAATGTAATTTGCAACCATAAAACAAAAAAGATGTTTCTGTTGAAGTGGTTTTGTGTTGGTCATACGTGTGTAACATACTGATATGTTGTGAGACACGTGTGTCTAAAGTACTTCCAGCTTCTCTTATATGTGCGTCTCCACATATATTACAAAGATTTGATAAACGAAGTTTTTCGCGTGACACGTTTGTTCCACGGCGTTTTCTTTGGCGTTTCATGTTTTATCTGTTTTTTATGTTATGTTGTTTGTCAGTTGATACTGTTTAATGACTTTACGAATCTCGGTTGTGATTACGTTGTTATTGAAAGGAATGTTCATTGCGGATATTTGCGTATATTTGTTGCTGTTTTTGCAGAGTTATTGTTTTCTGTGGTTTCGAAACGCTGGCACTGTAATATTCGGTGTATCAGTTTCACAGTAGTAATGTATTAAAATCATTTTGCGCTGTTTGAATGGCATTCTGAGTGGAATAATTTCGATTTATTGTCTTTAATTCTCAAATTATTGTTTCCATTTTAACTCGTTCTGGATGGTGTAATTTATTATGAAGAAATATCTGCTTATTATATTCTTTCAGGGCGGTAGATCCTGGGGGATACATCCCCCCTTCATTTCAGGTGGGGGGTATGGTGCAAACAATCATCCCCCATACAGTTTGGTCTGTTGAATTGTTTATTGCATTACAGGCCTACAAATTGTGTGTTTGTTCTTGTGATTCTCGTGTTCTTACCAATCGATTTACATAATTAGGCCTAGATGTAGGATTTTTCAGTAGCCGAAATGTACAGCTTTGATATAGGCGTTCTTATAAGCTTTTCGATCTAAGCGATAGTTTGTAAGTATTAGTCAGAAGGCCTAAGTATACATGCAAGGCTTGCAAGAACTATAATAGAATCTACGTACGTCTTGTACGTAGTGTAAGATTAAATAACATTTTCATCACAACAGATTGAAGAGAGCGTGAAATTCGAAAATAATACTCCCAAGCAAAAACTCCTGTTATCTAGATCTGGCAGGCGATTTGCAGCTTGTAGCTGCGTCAATCTTATGTGTATATTGTGCGGTTTTCCTACGCTATTTGTTCTTATGCATGTCTAACCGGTTTTATTGTCGTACGCCTTACTCTCCTTAGCCGACGAAGGTGCTGACCATAGTGTATATTTAGTGTACAGTTAACGACAGGTTCGGGCCGCTCGGATCCAGACGCGCCTTACGTCGCCCCTCTCCGCTCCCTTTAGTTTAAACTTCGATTTTACAACAGGGCTCATATCATCCAGACGGACATCTAATACCACGACAGAAAGCAAAATCTCAAAATATCAACTTCTAGGGCAAGTGGTTTGATAAGTTCCCATGGCTGCACTTCGACAATCAGACTCAAAAAGTCATATGCTTTCATTGTGCCAAGGCGTAAAAAAAAGAGGTCTTTTTTACAGGGAAATTGGAGAGGCCAGTGGAGTATTCCTTCATATCCACCTTTTTTGCAACTGGAAAAAAAGGCAAAACAGAAATTCAACGAAAACCAATCCTCTTCTCCCCACAGATTCGCTATATCTCCAGAAGGTTTACTTGATGTAACTCCAGTGATTGTCTAGCTACATGATGGAAAATGAAGCAGCAGGAAGAATGCAAAAGAAGTCTAGCTAAAAAATTCAGAAGTTTACGTTTCTTACTGCGTCAAGGTTTAGCATTACGTGGACATACTGATACGGTGGGGAACTTCCTGCAGTTAATGAAGCTCCTGGAAAAGGAAGAACCTACTTGTTAAAGAAAAGCACATTCACATCACCCCAGGCTCGGAATGAAATAATGGAGACGTTCAGCCATCAAATGCTGAGGAACATAGCACACGAAGTGCAGCAAAGTAAAATCTTTGCATTAATGGTTAATGGCACTCAAGATGTTACAGGTGCCGAATGGGAAGCAATATGCGTACGATACGTAGATGAGAACCTTCTTTGACGTCCACGAGAAATTTCTTGGTTTGTACAGTGTTTCCAATACATCTGGTGAAACAATATCCTTGACCATACTTGATGTACTGACTGGACTCAATTTACTACAGTCACGATTAAGAGCACAAACGTATGATGGAGCCGCTAACATGAGTGGTGCGTACAGTGGATGCCAGGCAAAAGTAAAAGAGAAGCAACCGTCAGCTTTGTTTTTTCACTGCGGAGCACACAAGGCTAATTTAATAATGCAACATGGAGTTGAAGGTTGTGAATGTGTTCGAGATTCTATCCAGTGGGTACATGAACTTGGTGTCTTGCTTCAGAGGTCAGGTAAATACAAGACAATCTCTGAAAATATTGTATCGTCAGACAGCCACAATGGTCCAGTTAAATACATCCGCCCAATGTGTTCAACACGCTGGTTGTGCCGCCTATCTGCAATTACATGTGCTAATGATCACTACAGTGACATTGTTGATTCTTTGTCTGAATTAGCAAATGAAAAATCAGATGTATCAGTGAAAGCACGAGGTCTGCTGGACAGATTTGACAAAGAAAAGACAGTTTTAGGATTGTTGATGGCTCAGCATTCATTAGCTGTATTACAGGATCTAAACCGTGCATTCCAAGCACAATCAGCGACAGTATCTGACATGATTGAAACCTCTGCAATGACAGTTGAGCAATTGCGGGTATTGCGAACAGAGGAAAATTACAACAAGATATTTCATGAAGCTGAGAAAAAGGTAACTTCCCTTGATCTGGTGCCTATTGAAATACCACGCATTCGCAGACTCCCCAGAAGGATAACAGGTAATGGCTCAGCACACCATTCTGCAACAGCTAGAGATTACTGTAGAAGCCAATATATTGAATTTGTAGACGCAGTCATAGAACATCTGACCACTACATTCAATGCAGACAACAATGACATGAGGCAATACCTGGCACTTGAGAACATGATCAAATCTGGCAAGATTGACAACTCGGTTATAAACTTCTATAGAGAAATCTCTGCACAACGGCTCGAGTTTCATTTGCTCATGTTCAAAGTAACTTCAAAAGCAGTATCTCTGAAAGGTGCGAAGGATGCTTACTGTAAAATGTATGAAACAAGCCAGCAGATGTTAAACGAAGTGTTTCTTCTCAAGAAAATTTTGCTTGTATGTCCAGTATCCAGCTACAAATGTGAACGCAGCTTTTCTCATTAAGACGGTTAAAGACGTGGTTAAGGTCAACTATGTCTCAGTGTCGCCTCAACCATGTGGCAGTTTGTCACACTCACAAAGATGAGGTGCCAGGATAAATATAGAAGAGATTATGAAAGAATTCATAAACAGATCATCACAAAGGAGGTCTACGTTTGGGAACATGTAGACTAGAGGACCAATGAATAATTATGTGCTACATTGTATTGATGTGTAATTTTCAAGAGTTCGCAAAGACATTTTAATTATTTTTATCAAACAACATTTTCGGTAGATATAAACTTATCAAGGGTAATTACTAATTTTATTAATATTTGAAAACGTAATTCATGCAAGGAAAGTTATAAGTAACCTTGTCAAGTATAATGGCCATCTTTTATACTGTGCAGGAATAAATTCATTTGGCAGCTAATTTGTGACTCATTTGTCTTTATTCTGTTAACATTTTGAGAACTGTTCACAAGACCTCACTTACACAAACCTGCATGGAAAACGTGAAGTATCGTAGCAACACGATTACTCTGTGACTGTATATTTACATCTTTCAGGTTCTCGTAATTAGAGATTACCAATTTGCAAATTGAACAGTCCACATAAGTTGTTGCAAAAAGCATCCCCACCCCCATGAGGTGTAAAAACTCTGCGCCCCAGGATTCTTTGTTATGTATAAAGCTTCGTAGTTGTATGTATTGGATTTTTATTGCTACGTCTAAGAATGTTAAGTATCTTTCTTGGTTGGGTAGTTTAAGTGTTATCGTGGCTAATAAGTAAAGGTTTTTAGAAAGTAGTGAAGTATTCTAGTGCTTCTATTGCAACTACAATCGTATCCCCAGTGGCGCAATTGGTTAGCGCACGGTACTTATAAGACAGTACTTGTGGGATATGCCGGGGTTGTGAGTTCGAGCCTCACCTGGGGAATAAACATTTTGTTCTCTACCTCGTTGTCACGCAGGTAGAGCATTTCAATTGAAATTCACGATCTGATATTTTGACCCGGCATGACCAGGTGGTTAAGAGACTCCACTCGTAAACCGTGAGTCGCGGGTTCGAATTCCCTTCACACCAAACACGCTCGCCCTTTGAGTCATGGAGGCCTTATAAGGAGACTATCAATCCCAATATTCGTTGTTAAAAGACTAGCACATGAGTTATTGTGGACTGTGATACTAAATTAAAGACGGCTGGAGCAGATAACCGTCATGAATCTTAGCGCGAATTACAAAACAAATCGTTTCGGAAATATGCCCTCGATATATCTCTACCATATTTCTGTTATTAAACCTGTGTTTTATCTATATGTATCAAGAGTTTTGATTTCTCGTGTCACTGCTGCACTGTTACCTTTTGCAACTCCTTTGTTTGGTTTGTACAAAGTGTATAAAATAACTGTTGTGTGAGACAAATATAAGTATTGTGTGGGTGATTTCTAATGTAATGTTTGCTGGAAAATGTCTTGATCCTCGTATACACTAAACATCCTCGCCCTTTCAGTCGTGGGGTCGTTAAAATGTGACGATCAGTTGCAATATTAGTTGATAATAGAGTAGCCAACAGTTGGCGGTGGGTGGAGACGAATTGCTGCTTTCCCTCTTGTGTGTGGGTGTGTTTTCTTCAGCAAAGCCACATTGGTCTCTCATCTTAGTCTACCGAAGGGTATCGAACCCATGATTTTAACGTTGTAACTCCGTAAACTTACCGGTGTGTTAGCGGAGGAATTTCCCTTTAGTAATAAACTAATGATGGACGGCTAGCGCGAATAACCCTCGGGTAGCTCTGCGCGAAATTCAAAAACAAACAAACAAACAAACATATTTTAAATATTTTTTATCTTAACTGACGTTTTTCCTTTGCAGTTTCGTTAGTGTTAATACACACAACCGTTTATTATTAGAATATTCGTTAAATTATTAACACTCTAATATTATAGTACAGTTATAACACTAACCATACAGCTGTACTAACATATTACGTATATGACTATTTTATAAGATATAAACATAAAAAGATTTACAATATATTTTATGATTAGTTAAAAACACATAAACAGAAAATACAAGTTCTTAAGGAACAGAAGTAAGTTGAAAGGATATAAAGTATCCTTAAGGGTTAAAAACGAATTGTGAGACTGTGTGATAATCCCCAGTATGCAAGTGTTAATCTGAAAGTAATGGTGTCAAGTGTATCGGTGTAATTTATTGTTTTTGAATGGTGGTTTAGTTACATATGCCATCAAGTGCCTCTATTCATCTACGGATTATATTCTTTAATAAGTATAGTTTCCATATTTTTTCTTTTTAAAATCCTTCGTATTTTGTAAGGTATAAATTTAAAATGGGTTTTCTGTGTTTTTTGTGTTGCCTGTCTATGCAACAAGTGTTTCTGTTGAAGTGGTTTTGTGTTGGTCATACGTGTGTAACATACTGATGTGTTGTGAGACACGTGTGTGTAAAGTACTTCCAGCTTCTCTTATATATGCGTCTCCACATATATTACAAAGATTTGATAAACGAAGTTTTTCGCGTGACACCTTTGTTCCACGGCGTTTTCTCTGGCGTTTCATGTTTTATCTGTTTCTTATGTTATGTTGGTTGTCAGTTGATACCGTTTAATGACTTTATGAATCTCGGTTGTGATTACGTTGTTATTGAAAGGAATGTTCATTGCGGATATTTGCGTATGTTTGTTGCTGTTGTTGCAGAGTTATTGTTTTCTGTGGTTTCGAAACGCGGGCACTGTAATATTCGGTGTATCAGTTTCACAGTAGTAATGTATTAAAGTCATTTTGCGCTGTTTGAATGTCATTCGGAGTGAAATAATTTCGATTTATTGTCTTTAATTCTCAAATTATTGTTTCCATTTTAACTCGTTCTGGATGGTGTAATTTATTATGAAGAAATATCTGCTTATTATATTCTTTCAGGGCGGTAGATCCTGGGGGGATACATCCCCCCTTCATTTCAGATGGGAGTATGGTGCAAACAATCATCCCCCCTACAGTTTGGTCTGTTGAATTGTCTTATTGCATCACAGGCCTACAAATTGTATGTTTGTTCTTGTGATTCTCATGTTCTTACCAATCGATTTACATAATTAGGACTAGATGTAGGATTTTTCAGTAGCCGAAAGTACATCTTTAATATAGGCGTTCTTATAAGCTTTTCGATCTAAGCGATAGTTTGTAAGTATCAGTCAGAAGGCCTAAGTATGCATGCAAGGCTTGCAAGCACTATCACAGAATCTACGTACGTCTTGTACGTAGTGTAAGATTAAGTAAAATTTTCATCACAACAGATTGAAGAGAGCGTGAAATTCGAAAATATTACTCCCAAGCGAAAACTCCTGTTATTTAGATCTGGCAGGCGATTTGCAGCTTGAAGGCTGCGTCAATCTTATGTGTATATTGTGCGGTTTTCCTACGGTATTTGTTCTTATGCATGTCTAACCGGTTTTATTGTCGAACACCTTACTCTCCTTAGCCGACGAAGGTGCTGACCACAGTGTATATTTAGTGTACAGTTAACGACAGGTTCGGGGCGCTCGGATCCAGACGCGCCTTACATCGCCCCTCTTTGCTCCCTTTAGTTTGAGCTTCGATTTTACAACAGGGCTCATATCATCCAGACGGTCATCTAATACCACGACAGAAAGCAAAATCTCAAAATATCAACTTCTAGGGCAAGTGGTTTGATAAGTTCCCATGGCTGCACTTCGACAATCAGACTCAAAAAGTCATATGCTTTCATTGTGCCAAGGCGTAAAAAAAGAGGTCTTTTTTACAGGGAAATTGGAGAGGCCAGTGGAGTATTCCTTCATATCCACCTCTTTTGCAACTGGAAAAAAAGGCAAAACAGAAATTCAACGAACACCAATCCTCTTCTCCCCACAGATTCGCTATATCTCCAGAAGGTTTACTTGATGTAACTCCAGTGATTGTCTAGCTACATGATGGAAAAATGAAGCAGCAGGAAGAATGCAAAAGAAGTCTAGCTAAAAAATTCAGAAGTTTACGTTTCTTACTGCGTCAAGGTTTAGCATTACGTGGACATACTGATACGGTGGGGAACTTCCTGCAGTTAATGAAGCTCCTGGAAGAGGAAGAACCTACTTGTTAAAGAAAAGCACATTCACATCACCCCAGGCTCGGAATGAAATAATGGAGACGTTCAGCCATCAAATGCTGTGGAACATAGCACACGAAGTGCAGCAAAGTAAAATCTTTGAATTAATGGTTAATGGCACTCAAGATGTTACAGGTGCCGAATGGGAAGCAATATGCGTACGATACGTAGATGAGAACCTTCCTTGACGTCCACGAGAAATTTCTTGGTTTGTACAGTGTTTCCAATACATCTGGTGAAACAATATCCTCGACCATACTTGATGTACTGACTAGACTCAATTTACTACAGTCACGATTAAGAGCACAAACGTATGATGGAGCCGCTAACATGAGTGGTGCGTACAGTGGATGCCAGGCAAAAGTAAAAGAGAAGCAACCGTCAGCTTTGTTTTTTCACTGCGGAGCACACAAGGCTAATTTAATAATGCAACATGGAGTTGAAGGTTGTGAATGTGTTCGAGATTCTATCCAGTGGGTACATGAACTTGGTGTCTTGCTTCAGAGGTCAGGTAAATACAAGACAATCTTTGAAAATATTGTATCGTCAGACAGCCACAATGGTCCAGTTAAATACATCCGCCCAATGTGTTCAACACGCTGGTTGTGCCGCCTATCTGCAATTACATGTGCTAATGATCACTACAGTGACATTGTTGATTCTTTGTCTGAATTAGCAAATGAAAAATCAGATGTATCAGTGAAAGCACGAGGTCTGCTGGACAGATTTGACAAAGAAAAGACAGTTTTAGGATTGTTGATGGCTCAGCATTCATTAGCTGTATTACAGGATCTAAACCGTGCATTCCAAGCACAATCAGCGAATATATCTGACATGATTGAAACCTCTGCAATGACAGTTGAGCAATTGCGGGTATTGCGAACAGAGGAAAATTACAACAAGATATTTCATGAAGCTGAGAAAAAGGTAACTTCCCTTGATCTGGTGCCTATTGAAATACCACGCATTCGCAGACTCCCCAGAAGGATAACAGGTAATGGCTCAGCACACCATTCTGCAACAGCTAGAGATTACTGTAGAAGCAATATATTGAATTTGTAGACGCAGTCATAGAACATCTGACCACTACATTCAATGCAGACAGCAATGACATGAGGCAATACCTGGCACTTGAGAACATGATAAAATCTGGCAAGATTGACAACTCGGTTATAAACTTCTATATTGAAATCTCTGCACAACGGCTCGAGTTTCATTTGCTCATGTTCAAAGTAACTTCAAAAGCAGTATCTCTGAAAGGTGCGAAGGATGCTTACTGTAAAATGTATGAAACAAGCCAGCAGATGTTAAACGAAGTGTTTCTTCTCAAGAAAATTTTGCTTGTATGTCCAGTATCCAGCTACAAATGTGAACGCAGCTTTTCTCATTAAGACGGTTAAAGACGTGGTTAAGGTCAACTATGTCTCAGTGTCGCCTCAACCATGTGGCAGTTTGTCACACTCACAAAGATGAGGTGCCAGGATAAATATAGAAGAGATTATGAAAGAATTCATAAACAGATCATCACAAAGGAGGTCTACGTTTGGGAACATGTAGACTAGAGGATCAATGAATAATTATGTGCTACATTGTATTGATGTGTAATTTTCAAGAGTTCGCAAAGACATTTTAATTATTTTTTATCAAACAACATTTTCGGTAGATATAAACTTATCAAGGGTAATTACTAATTTTATTAATATTTGAAAACGTAATTCATGCAAGGAAAGTTATAAGTAACCTTGTCAAGTATAATGGCCATCTTTTATACTGTGCAGGAATAAATTCATTTGGCAGCTAATTTGTGACTCATTTGTCTTTATTCTGTTAACATTTTGAGAACTGTTCACAAGACCTCACTTACACAAACCTGCATGGAAAACGTGAAGTATCGTAGCAACACGATTACTCTGTGACTGTATATTTACATCTTTCAGGTTCTCGTAATTAGAGATTACCAATTTGCAAATTGAACAGTCCACATAAGTTGTTGCAAAAAAATCATCCCCACCCCCATGAGGTGTAAAAACTCTACGCCCCAGGATTCTTTGTTATGTATAAAGCTTCGTAATTGTCTGTATTGGATTTTTATTGCTACGTCTAAGAATGTTAAGTATCTTTCTTGGTTGGGTAGTTTAAGTGTTATCGTGGCTAATAAGTAAATGTTTTTAGAAAGTAGTGAAGTATTCTAGTGCTTCTATTGCAACTACAATCGTATCCCCAGTGGCGCAATTGGTTAGCGCACGGTACTTATAAGACAGTACTTGTGGGATATGCCGGGGATCAGTCCTCTCTCTACTTCTATACATAATTTTCGTCAGTGACATACCTTTTCCACATCTGACATACACACACAATTCACAATACGCAGACGACATCGCAATCTGGAGCACCTCCAGAAACCCAGTAATGGCCATGTCTCGCGTGCAAGAATCACTAAACAACGTCTCAACATGGAGCAACAAGTGGAGGGTCGTGTTAAATCCGACAAAAAACACAAGCAATTATTTTCTATAGAAAACTAAAGAAGCAAAGAAAAAATCTAGAAAAAATAAAACTATCACTTGGAAACACAACCATTAACATGAGCAAAAACATCACATTCCTTGGCGTCACTTTCGACACAAAACTAACATGGAAAAAACACATAAACAATATACACTCATCAATCAGAAAAAGGATTTCATATCCAAAGACTATAACTGGTAAACAATCGAAATGCGCATCGAACACCATTATACAAATATACAAGGCTTACATCCGTCCACTAATAGAGTACGGATGTCAAGTAACATACAACATGTCAAACAACAGACTTCAAAAAATCCAAGTGCAACAAAACAAAATATTAAAATCCGCATTCAGTTTACCATCTTTTACGCCAACAAATTATCTACACCAAATTAGTAATTTACCAACTTTAAGAGATAGAATAACAGAACTTTCTCTCAAATATTATCTAAAAGCAGAAAATAGAAACAAACTAACGGCATCACTACACAAATTATCAAGTGCACCAACAAAATACATATCACCTTACAACATATTTCAAGAATCACAATCCACTCAACAAAGAATCTAAATAAATAAAATCTATGTTATTAACATGAATTCCTTTTTTTCAGGTACAGGGCACACGACAGGCAAAACTTTCGGCGCCTGTCGTGTGAAAGTGGGTTTTCTCGGGGCACTCCCGTTTCCCCCCCCACATCAAAATCTTCAGGCATTGGATTTCTAGATCCCAGCCTAGGCAACCTTTTTGCCAGACCCAGAATCGGGCCGTTTGATTTGATCTGAATCTGAATGAATTACATTCATGTTCACACCTGCCCAACTTTTTCCTTTCGGGACAGGCCCCGGCCTTTCTTTCCACTGCTGCCTTTGCCTCCACCCAAAAGAACATTTAGTGAGACATTCTCCACCCAAAAAAATCAAGAATAATAACGATAATTAATTTATTAAAATAATAATAAAAACAAAACAAAACAAAACAAAAAACCACCACTTAATCTTAATAACAATCCACGAAAGGGGACGAAGAGGAACTACAAAGTTCCTGAACACCCCAGTTGGAGAGAGAACTCTTCTGATTTCTCTCTCTCTCTAAACTGAACCCCTGCCACGTTAGTTTAGTTTAGTTTATATGCCGGGGTTGTGAGTTCGAGCCTCACCTGGGGTATAAACATTTTGGAAAGCGCCGGTTCTCGTCATCGAGTACAGACGTGTTTTTCGAGCTCCTCATTGCCTTAGTGTAAATTTAACAGCTAAACCTAGTGAGCGTGTAGTTCTTTTCTTTTTGCCAGATTTTTTATTTTTTCCAGTTGTTTGACGATGTCTTCATCAACCAAGAAGGTCATGGAAGTTATGCGTCGTACTGTTTTCGTGGAAACGACAACTTCAAGCCATGGGGACGTTATCCATTCTGTTATTTCTACGTTTGGTGCTGCTTCGGTCACTGCTGTTGTTCCTCGCCCGGGTGGTTATGAGGTAACTTTTGTTCTTCACGCCGATGTGGACCTGGCTATAGATGCTGGTATAGTTGTCAATGGTGTACTTTGTTCGACTAATGGCGTCACTAAACGCACTATTACTGTGTCATTTATGGACGTCCCAGAATATATCGACGATGATATTATGCTAAATAAACTTAAAGATTTTGATTGTGAAGTGAAAAGCCCTATTGTGTGGAAGAGGGACCAGGGCATATACTTAGGTATACGTATAGCTTGAGTCGTCCATCCATCGTGAGCTTCGAAAACTGTCCCGTTTCCCTGGTAGGTCTAAGGTCAAATTGTATGAACTTGAAGATGCATTGGAGACTTTGGATCACGATACCATAGAGGGGGCGAGGATTCGATCTCATATTCGTTGGTTTGAGGAGGGTGATAGATCTACGTCTTACTTTCTTCGTATGGAAAAGGTCCGTCAAAGCAGAATTGAGTTTCGATCCATGCTCACTGATAGGGGTGTGGAGGTGTCCGGTGTGGAAGATATCGCTGCTGTTTTACATCAGTATTATTCCGCACTGTACTCTAAGGAAATCGTTCTGCAGGCAGACATAGATTTCGTTATCTCATTTGTTGATCGAACTCTTTCCCGTGAACAAGCTCATATTTGTGATGCTCCATTCACGGTTCCGGAAGTTATCGCTGCTCTAGACAGTTTACCGCTGGGCAAATCTCATGGTTTGGATGGTTTTACCTCCGAATTTTACAAATATTTTTTCCCTCTTTTTGTTGACGACTTTTTATCTGTCTTGTCTGAACTGTTCCACTCTCCACAGTTTCTCCGTACAATGTGTTCTGGGGTAATTGTTCCTATCCCGAAAGGCGGAGATCGACGATTGGCGGCTAACAGCCGGCCTTTGACATTGCTTTGTTCTGACTATAAGCTTGTGGCCAAAGTGCTGGCTCGTCGCCTTTCGTCTGTGATCTCCAGTTTAGTTTCAGATGACCAATCCGGGTGTATACCTGGACGTGACGTTGCTGATACTCCGTTAACACTCGTTTTTAGCACGTACCGGCCAGGATGGAATCTTTTTGAAGCTCGATCAGATGCAAGCCTTTGATCGGGTGGCCTATGACTATCTATTTCAACTTCTTCTGCGTATGGGTTTTGGTTCTACTTTTGTTCATGGGGTTCGTCTTTGCTATACTTCTATTTCTAGTTGTGTAAAGTTTAATGGATTTCTCACTAATGATTTTGCTGTAACTCGGGGTATTCGTCAAGGATGCCCAATGTCTGCTCTACTTTACGTTCTCAGTGTCGAACCGTTACGAAATATGTTAGTTCATAATGTACATATTACTGGTATTGGTGGTGATGTGTTACTCACCACGCCTTCACTTACTTATCAGCATGCTGATGATACCACCTTAACCTTACGAGACGCCGAATCTTTGCCGCATGTGTTGGATGTCTGCCAAACTTTGGCAAAGCTACTGGTGGGAAGATCAACTGGACCAAGAGTCAGGGTTTGTGGGTTGGGTGTTTGGCCTCTTCTGCAGACTTTGTCCTTGGTGAGTTGAGAATTTCCCAGGATCCTATTCGGATTTTGGGAATAGATTTCCACTCTAATTTCGATGTCATGCTGCAAGATACGTGGCAGGGTGTATTGCGCAGGGTATCTCGTGTCTTGGTGTCGTGGCGATTTCGTTCTTTGTCGCTAAAGGGTAAATCTCTTGTGGTGAATTCCTTGGTGGCATCGGTGTTATGGTACCCGTTGAATATACCCTGTTGCCAAGACAGTTTGAGGCTCGATTTCGCAAATGTATACTGGATTTTATTTGGCGGGAGGTATACATAAAGTGGCATACGGTATTCTGATCCGGAGTTATGATTGTGGAGGTATCAACTTGGTTGATGCTAATACTCGTAAACTCGCATTCCGTTTGAAGTTGTTGCAGCGTTGTTTGGATGCTTCTTGTCCTTCCACCTTGCGACAACTTCTTTCTGGATTTTTTTCTTGTTATGGTAATCTCTCTTTGGGCTTTCGGATTCTTCAATGCCGTATTTTGCCACGTTTTGTGAAATCGTTACCTTTCTATATTCAGGAAATGTTTCATGCCTGGAAGGTTCTTTTTGGGGATAAAGGGATTGTCCCAGCTTTTCTTTCCCCACAAATTTTTGATGAACCTTTGTTTTTCAATCCGGCTATTGTTGATGTTCGCCACCGAACATTTCATTTTCCTGAATTTATTAACGCAGGTTTGGTTCAGGTCCGCCATTTATTGTAATGAGGTGCTCCCTGCTTTTCTTCCGGTGGGGGCAGTGATTGAATGTGTACGGACGCTGACCCGTTGGCCAATGCCCGCACAATTTTTTCACATTTTCATATGCTCAAGGAGGCGTTGCCTGTGGACTGGTTGCCGGTTTTGTCCACCCAGCCGGCTCCTCTTCCGTCGTCCACATGTGTTGTGGATTTATATTTTCTGGACAACTCTGATAATTGAGTTCGTTTTCAGGGTTTATCTGTGAGGCAACTGGTGGGACATTTACAGTTTTCACTCGCTACTAATTTCCCTGCTCCATTCTACTGGGGGGATATTGTTCCTCCTGGAGACTGGAAACGCATTCGTAAAAACGCTTATTCTTCTTTTGTGGGTTTTTATGTTTGTGATGTGGATTATTTACTGTGGTTGCGGGCGATTACCACTAATGTCAAGCTGATACATATGGACAGACATCTCACAGGGTTGTGCACTTTCTGTTCCCAGGCGCCGGAAACCATAGACCATCTGTTTTTCCAATGTCCTTTTCTACAGCCCTTGTGGTCATATGTATATAAATTATTGGCATTTTATTTTGGATGTCCCATATCAAACTGGGTATGGAGGAGATGCCTCTTAGTGGGATCTCATCCTTCGTTACCCAGGAGATGCTGGAACATATTCCGTTTGATTACTAGTTGGGCACGTCAGGTTATATGTTCTGCTCGTCCAGTTTCTTTGGCACGAAATGGCGTAATTCATTTAATTTCCTTGTTTAAAGTGCGTGTACGGAGACATATATATCTTCATTATCATAGATCTTCGTTACATAACTCATTAAATGTATTTTATTCTGTGTATTCTTATGTTGGTAGCTTGGTAACCCAAGGTGCACAAGGTTATTTCTTGTGTACGTTGTTAAGATAAGTTGTTATTTCATTATATTTTTGTTACCAATGAAAGATCCATTGATTTCTTGATTTGTTAATGTTCACTATAATGTTTGTTGGATTACCTGCTGTTCCAATTACCTCTTTTATTTCTTTTTCCTTAATTTTATTAACTTTGTGGTAATTATCAGCATGGTAATCTATAGAGTTATTGTTACATGCTAATTCATTAACTTGTGTTTTATTTGTTGTATTTCTGTGTATACCCCCTCGTTGAGGTGGGATAAATAAAGAGACAAAAAAAAAAGCACGGTACTTATAAGACAGTACATGTGGGATATGCCGGGGTTGTGAGTTCGAGCCTCACCTGGGGAATAAACATTTTGTTTTCTACCTCGTTGTCACGTAGGCAAAGCATTTCAATTGAAATTCACGATCTGATATTTTGACCCGACATGACCAGGTGGTTAAGACACTCGACTCGTAATCCGAGAGTCGCGGGTTCGAATTCCCTTCACACCAAACACGCTCTTCCTTTGAGTCATGGAGGCCTTATAAGGAGGCTATCAATCCCAATATTCGTTGTTAAAAGACTAGCACATGAGTTGTTGTGGACTGTGATACTAAATTAAAGACGGCTAGAGAAGATAACCGTCATGAATCTTAGCGCGAATTTCAAAACAAATCGTTTCGAAAATAAGCCCTCGATATATCTCTACCATATTTCTCTTATTAAACCTGTGTTTTATCTATATGTGTCAAGAGTTTTGATTTCTCGTGTCACTGCTGCACTGTTATCTTTTGACTCCTTTGTTTGGTTTGTACAAAGTGTATAAAATAACTGTTGTGTTAGACAAATATAAGTATTGTGTGGGTGGTTTCTAATGTGATGTTTGCTGGAAAATGTCTTGATCCTCGTATACACTAAACATCCTCGCTCTTTCAGTCGTGCGGTCGTTATAATGTGACGATCAGTTGCAATATTAGTTGATAATAGAGTAGCCAACAGTTGGCCCTGGGTGGAGACGAGTTGCTGCTTTCCCTCTTGTGTGTGTGTGTGTGTGTTTTCTTTAGCAAAGCCATATTGGTCTCTCATCTGAGTCTACCGAAGGGTATCGAACCCATGATTTTAACGTTGTAAATCCGTAAACTTACCGGTGTATTAGCGGAGGACTTTCCGTTTAGTCATACACTACGAAATGATGGCCGGCTAGCGCGAATAACCCTCGGGTAGCTCTGCGCGAAATTCAAAAACAAACAAACAAACATATTTTTAATATTTTTTAATTTAACTGACGTTTTTCCTTTGCAGTTTCGTTAGTGTTAGTATACACAACCGTTTATTATTAAAATATTCGTTAAATTGTTAATACTCTAGTATTATAGCACAGTTATAACACTAACCATACAGCTGTACTAACATATTACGTATATGACTATTTTATAAGATATAAACATAAAAAGATTTACCATATATTTTATGATTAGTTAAAAACACATAAACAGAAAATACAAGTTCATAAGGAACAGAAGTAAGTTGAAAGGATATAAAGTATACTTAAGGGTTAAAAACGAATTGTGAGACTGTGGGATATTCCACAGTATGCAAGTGTTAATCTGAAAGTAATGGTGTCAAGTGTATCGGTGTAATGTATTGTTTTTGAATGATGGTTTAGTTACATATGCCATCAAGTGTCTCTATTGATCTACGGATTATATTCTTTAATAAGTATAGTTTCCATATTTTTTTCTTTTTAAATCCTTTGTATTTTGTAAGGTAGAAATTTAAAATGGGTTTCTCTCTTTTTTGTGTTCCCTGTCTATACAACAAGTGTTTCTGTTGAAGTGGTTTTGTGTTGGTCATACGTGTGTAACATATTGATGTGTTGGGAGACTCGTGTGTCTAAAGTACTTCCAACTTCTCTTATATATGCGTCTCCACATATATTACAAAGATTTGATAAAAGAAGTTTTTCGCGTAACACGTTTGTTCCACGGCGTTTTCTCTGGCGTTTCATGTTTTATCTGTTTCTTATATTATGTTGGTTGTCAGTTGATACTGTTTAATGACTTTACGAATCTCGGTTGTGATTACGTTGTTATTGAAAGGAATGTTCATTGCGGATATTTGCGTATGTTTGTTGCTGTTGTTGCAGAGTTATTGTTTTTTTGTGGTTTCGAAACGCTGGCACTGTAATATTCGGTGTATCAGTTTCACAGTAGTAATGTATTAAAATCATTTTGCGCTGTTTGAATGACATTCTGAGTGAAATAATTTCGATTTATTGTCTTTAATTCTCAAATTATTGTTTCCATTTTAACTCGTTCTGGATGGTGTAATTTATTATGAAGAAATATCTGCTTATTATATTCTTTCAGGGCGGTAGATCCTGGGGGGATACATCCCCCCTTCATTTCAGGTGGGAGTATGGTGCAAACAATAATCCCCCCTACAGTTTGGTCTGTTGAATTGTTTTATTGCATTACAGGCCTACAAATTGTGTGTTTGTTCTTGTGATTCTCGTGTTCTTACCAATCGATTTAGATAATTAGGCCTAAATGTAGGATTTTTCAGTAGCCGAAATGTACATCTTTAATATAGGCGTTGTTATAAGCTTTTCGATCTAAGCGATAGTTTGTAAGTATCAGTCAGAAGGCCTAAGTATACATGTAAGGCTTGCAAGCACTATCACAGAATCTACGTTCGTCTTGTACGTAATGTAAGATTAAGTAAAATTTTCATCACAACAGATTGAAGATAGCGTGAAATTCGAAAATATTAGTCCCAAGCGAAAACTCTTGTTATTTAGATCTGGGAGGCGATTTCCAGCTTGAAGCTGCGTCAATTATATGTGTATATTGTGCGGTTTTCCTACGCTATTTGTTCTTATGCATGTCTGACCGGTTTTATTGTCGAACGCCTTACTCTTCTTAGCCGGCGAAGGTGCTGACCATAGTGCATATTTAGTGTACTGTTAACCACAGGTTCGGGTCGCTCGGATCCAGACGCGCCTTACATCGCCCCTCTCCGCTCCCTTTCGTTTGAGCTTCGATTTTACAACAGAGCTCATATCATCCAGACGGACATCTAATACCACGACAGAAAGCAAAATCTCAAAATATCAACTTCTAGGGCAAGTTGTTTGATAAGTTCCCATGGCTGCACTTCGACAATCAGACTCAAAAAGTCATATTCTTTCATTGTGCCAAGGCGTAAAATAGAGGTCTTTTTACAGTGAAATTGGAGAGGCCAGTGGAGTATTCCTTCATATCCATCGGTTTTTGCAACTGGAAAAAAGGCGAAACAGAAATTCTACGAACACCAATCCTCCTCTCTCCACAGATTCGCTATATCTCCAGAAGGTTTACTTGATGTAACTCCAGTGATTGTCTAGCTACATGATGGAAAAATGAAGCAGCAGGAAAAATGCAAAAGAAGTCTAGCGAAAAAATTCAGAAGTTTACGTTTCTTACTGCGTCAAGGTTTAGCATTACGTGGACATACTGATACGGTGGGGAACTTCGTGCAGTTAATGAAGCTCCTGGAAGAGGATAAATCTACTTGTTAAAGAAAAGCACATTCACATCACCCCAGGCTAGAAATGAAATAAAGGAGACGTTCAGCTATCAAATGCTGAGGAACATAGCACACGAAGTGCAGCTAAGTAAAATCTTTGCATTTATGGTTAATGGCACTCAAGATGTTACAGGTGCCGAATAGGAAGCAATATGCGTACGATACGTGGATGAGAACCTTCCTTGACGTCCACGAGAAATTTCTTGGTTTGTACAGTGTTTCCAATACATGTGGTGAAACAATATCCTCGACCATACTTGATGTACTGACTGGACTCAATTTACCACAGTCACGATTAAGAGCACAAACGTATGAAGGAGCCGCTAACATGAGTGGTGCGTACAGTGGAGGCCAGGCAAAAGTAAAAGAGAAGCAACCGTCAGCTTTGTTTTTTCACTGCGGAGCACACAAGGCTAATTTAATAATGCAACATGCAGTTGAAGGTTGTGAATGTGTTCGAGATTCTATCTAGTGGGTAAATGAACTTGGTGTCTTGCTTCAGAGGTCAGGTAATTACAAGACAATCTCTGAAAATATTGTATCGTTAGACAGACACAATGGTCCAGTTAAATACATCCGCCCACTGTGTCCAACACGCTGGTTGTGCCGCCTATCTGCAATTACATGTGCTAATGATCACTACAGTGACATTGTTGATTCTTTGTCTGAATTAGCAAATGAAAAATCAGATGTATCAGTGAAAGCACGAGGTCTGCTGGACAGATTTGACAAAGGAAAGACAGTTTTAGGATTGTTGATGGCTCAGCATTCATTAGCTGCGTTAAAGGAACTAAATCGTGCATTCCAAGCACAATCAGCGACAGTATCTGACATGATTGAAACCTCTGCAATGACAGTTGAGCAATTGCGGGTATTGCGAACAGAGGAAAATTACAACAAGATATTTCATGAAGCTGAGTAAAAGGTAACTTCCCTTGATCTGGTGCCTATTGAAATACCACGCATTCGCAGACTCCCCAGAAGGATAACAGGTATGGGCTCAGGACACCATTCTGCAACAGCTAGAGATTACTGCAGAAGCCAATATATTGAATTTGTGGACACAGTCATAGAACATCTGACCACTACAATCAATGCAGACAACAATGACATCAGGCAATACTTTGCACTTGAGAACATGATCAAATCTGGCAAGATTGACAACTCGGTTATAAACTTCTATAGAGTAATCTCTGCACATCGGCTCGAGTTTCAGTTGCTTATGTTCAAAGTAACTTCAAAAGCAGTATCTCTGAAAGGTGCGAAGGATGCATACTGTAAAATGCATGAAACAAGCCAGCAGATGTTAAACGAAGTGTTTCTTCTCAAGAAAATTTTGCTTGTATGTCCAGTATCCAGCTACAAATGTGAACGCAGCTTTTCTAATTAAGACGGTTAAAGATGTGGTTAGGGTCAACTATGTCTCAGTGCCGCCTCAACCATGTGGCAGTTTGTCACACTCACAAAGATGAGGTGCCAGGATAAATATAGAAGAGATTATGAAAGAATTCATAAACAGATCATCACAAAGGAGGTCTACGTTTGGGAACATGTAGACTAGAGGACCAATGAATAATTATGTGCTACATTGTATTGATGTGTAATTTTCAAGAGTTCGCAGAGACATTTTAATTATTTTTATCAAACAACATTTTCGGTAGACATAAACTTATCAAGGGTAATTATTAATTTTATTAATATTTGAAAACGTAATTCATGCAATGAAAGTTAGAAGTAACCTTGTCAAGTATAATGGCCATCTTTTATACTGTGCAGGAATAAATTCATGTGGCAGCTAATTTGTGACACATTTGTCTTTATTCTGTTAACATTTTAAAAACTGTTCACAAGACCTCACTTACACAAACCTGCATGGAAACCTTGAAGTATCGTGGCAACACGATTACTCTGTGACTGTATGTTTATAGCTTTCAGGTTCTCGTAATTAGAGATTACCAATTTGCAAATTGAACAATCCATATTAGTTGTTGCAAGAATCATCCCCTTCCCCATAAGGTGTAAAAACTCTACGGCCCAGGATTCTTTGCTATGTATAAAGCTTCGTAATTGTCTGTATTGGATTTTTATTGCTACGTCTAAGAATGTCGAGTATCCTTCTGGGTTGGGTAGTTTAAGTGTTAACTTGGCTTATAGGTAAAGGTTTTTAGTAAATAGTGAGGTATTCTAGTGCTTCTATTACAAATATAATCATCTCCCAGGTGGCGCAATTGGTTATCGCACGGTACTTATAAAACAGTACTTGTGGGATATGCCGGGGTTGTGAGTTCGAGTCTCACCTGGGGAATAAACATTTTGTTCTCTACCTCGTTGTCACGTAGACAAAGCATTTCAATTGAAATTCACGATCTGATATCTTGGCCCGGCATAACCAGGTAGTTAAGACACTCGACTCGTAATCCGAGAGTCGCGAGTTCGAATTCCCTTCATACCAAACACGCTCGCCCTTTGAATCATGGAGGCCTTATAAGTAGACTATCAATCCCAATATTCGTTGTTAAAAGACTAGCACATGAGTTATTGTGGACTGTGATACTAAATAAAAGACGTCTAGAGCAGATAACCCTCATGAATCTTAGCGCGAATTTCAAAACAAATCGTTTCGGAAATTTGCCCTCGATATATCTCTACCATATTTCTGTTATTAAATCTGTGTTTTATCTATATGTGTCAAAAGTTTTGATTCCTCGTGTCACTGCTGCATTGTTTTCTTTTGCAACTTCTTTGATTGGTTCGTACAAAGTGTATAAAATAACTGTTGTGTGAGACAAATATAAGTATTGTGTGGGTGGTTTCTAATGTGATGTTTGCTGGAAAATGTCTTGATCCTCATATACACTAAACATCCTCGCCCTTTCAGTCGTGGGGTCGTTATAATGTGACGATCAGTTGCAATATTAGTTGATAATAGAGTAGCCAACAGTTGGCGGTGGGTGGAGACGAATTGCTGCTTTCCCTCTTTGTGTGTGTGTGTGTTTTCTTCAGCAAAGCTACATTGATCTTTCATCTGAGTCTACCGAAGGGTATCGAACCTATGATTTTAACGTTGTAAATCCGTAAACTTACCGGTGTATTAGCGGAGGACTTTCCCTTTAGTCATACACTACGAAATGATGGAGGGCTAGTGCGAATATCCCTCGGGTAGCTCTGCGCGAAATTCAAAAACAAACAAACAAACATATTTTAAATATATTTTATCTTAACTGACGTTTTTTCTTTGCAGTTTCGTTTATTTTAATATACACAACCGTTTATTATTAGAATATTCGTTAAATTGTTAACACTCTAGTATTATAGTACAGTTATAACACTAACCATACAGTTGTACTGACATATTACGTATATGACTATTTTATAAGATATAAACATAAAAAGATTTACTATATATTTTATGTTAGCTAAAAACACATAAACAGAAAATACAAGTTTATAAGGAACAGAAGTAAGTTGAAAGGATATAAAGTATACTTAAGGTTTAAAAACGAATTGTGAGACTGTGTGATAATCCCCAGTATGCAAGTGTTAATCTGAAAGTAATGGTGTCAAGTGTATCGGTGTAATGTATTGTTTTTTGAATGATGGTTTAGTTACATATGCCATCAAGTGTCTCTATTCATCTACGGATTATATTATTTAATAAGTATAGTTTCCATATTTTTTTTCTTTTTAAAATCTTTCGTATTTTGTAAGGTAGAAATTTAAAATGGGTTTTTTGTGTTCCCTGTCTATACAACAAGAGTTTCTGTTGAAGTGGTTTTGTGTTGGTCATACGTGTGTAATATACTGATGTGTTGTGAGACACGTGTGTCTAAATTACTTCCAGCTTCTCTTATATATGGGTCTCCACATATATTACAAAGATTTGATAAACGAAGTTTTTCGCGTGACACGTTTGTTGCACGGCGTTTTCTCTGGCGTTTCATGTTTTATCTGTTTTTTATGTTATGTTGGTTGTCAGTTGATACTGTTTAATGACTTTACGAATTTCAGTTGTGATTACGTTGTTATTGAAAGGAATGTTCATTGCGGATATTTGCGTATGTTTGTTGCTGTTGTTGCAGAGTTATTGTTTTTTGGGGTTTCGAAACGCTGGCACTGTAATATTCGGTGTATCAGTTTCACAGTAGTAATGTATTAAAATCATTTTGCGCTTTTTGAATGGCATTCTGAGTGGAATAATTTCGATATATTGTCTTTAATTCTCAAATTATTGTTTCCATTTTACCTCGTTCTGGATGGTGTAATTTATTATGAAGAAATAACTGCTTATTATATTCTTTCAGGGCGGTAAATTCTGGGGGGATGGGGAATACATCCCCCCTTCATTTCAGGTGGGGATATTGTGTATACAATCATCCCCCATACAATTTGGTTTGTTGAATTGTTTTATTGCATTACAGGCCTACAAATTGTGCGTTTGTTCTTGTGATTCTCGTGTTCTTACCAATCGATTTACATAATTAGGCCTAAATGTAGGATTTTTCAGTAGCCGAATAGTACATCTTTAATATAGGCGTTCTTATAAGCTTTTCGATCTAAGCGATAGTTTGTAAGTATCAGTCAAGAGGCCTAAGTATACATTCAAGGTTTTCAAGCACTATCACAGAATCTACGTACTTCTTGTACGTAGTGTAAGATTAAGTAAAATTTTCATCACAACAGATTGAAGAGAGCGTGAAATTCGAAAATATTACTCCCAAGCGAAAACTCCTGTTATCTAGATCTGGCAGGCGATTTGCAGCTTGTAGCTGCGTCAATCTTATGTGTATATTGTGCGGTTTTCCTACGCTATTTGTTCTTATGCATGTCTAACCGGTTTTATTGTCGAACGCCTTACTCTCCTCAGCCGGCGAAGGTGCTGACCATATTGTATATTTAGTGTACAGTTAACGACAGGTTCGGGCCGCTCGGATCCAGACGCGCCTTATATCGCCCCCTCTCCGCTCCCTTTAATTTGTGCTTCGATTTTACAACAGGGCTCATATCATCCAGACGGAAATCTAATACCACGACAGTAAGCAAAATCTTAAAATATCAACTTCTATGGCAAGTGGTTTGATAAGTTCCCATGGCTGCACTTCGACAATCAGACTCAAAAAGTCATGTGCTTTCATTGTGCCAAGGCGTAAAATAGAGGTCTTTTTACAGGGAAATTGGAGAGGCCAGTGGAGTACTCCTACATATCCACCGGTTTTTGCAACTGAAAAAAAGGCAAAAGAGAAATTCAACGAACACCAATCCTCCTCTCAGCACAGATTTGCTATATCTCCAGAAGGATTACTTGATGTAACTCCAGTGATTGTCTAGCTACATGATGGAAAAATTAAGCAGCAGGAAGAATGCAAAAGAAGTCTAGCGAAAAAATTCAGAAGTTTACGTTTCTTTCTGCGTCAAGGTTTAGCATTACGTGGACATACTGATACGGTGGGGAACTTCCTGCAGTTAATGAAGCTCCTGGAAGAGGAAGAACCTACTTGTTAAAGAAAAGCACATTCACATCACCCCAGTAAAATCTTTGCATTAATGGTTAATGGCACTCAAGATGTTAGAGGTGCCGAACAGGAAGCAATATGTGTACGATACGTAGATGAGCACCTTGACGTGCACGAGAAATTTCTTGGTTTGTACAATGTTTCCAATACTAATGGTGAAACAATATCCTGGACCATACTTGATGTACTGACTGGACTCAATTTACCAGTTTCAGGAGTAAGAGCACAAACTTATGATGGAGCCGCTAACTTAACGATTGGAGCATGCGTAAAAACAAGAACACTATATTATTTTGCAAGTTAAACGTCACTTTCTTCTTCGTCATGCCACTATGAATGTGGGTTGACAAATCAGTTCTGATAAAACACCAGATATACTCTAGCTCTAGTTACAAGTTACTTTGACATGCAAACAACAGTTGAGTAATAAAGAGAAAATTTTCGTTTTTAACCGAAAATAGGAAGATAGAAATAAAACACATAAAATGAATTCAAGGAACTTGAAAATGACTCAGTATTCTGTAAAAACAGTTAATCAGGAACATGTAAAAGGATTAGCAAGAAGATGGTGCAAATTGTTTGGGATGATAAGTTTCATGGATGAATGACTATTCCAATGGAAATAAATAAAAACACAACAACAAACTGTTCTTGTAGTATTAAATTGCTGATAAGTGTTGTCACTGTATACGAAAGGTTTTTTCTTTCATTTGTTTCACACTTTTATTAATCCATTTGCGAAGTGAACATTTAGCATGGGATTAAATAAGATCCACCTAAAACAAAACATGATTGGATTTTCTATAAAGTTTTGTAAAATTAGGGTATGTAGGAGGCTATTATTCTTATTTTCTAATCTTATCTTTGATTACTTAGCCTAATATTGGGCATAAATGTATTGAACAATGACGAATCAGAGAACAGAATGAATACCAAACATTTAACTTTATGCTCGCTGATCGTTAAATGGAAAACTAGGGACAAACAGGATGAGAAAAGAGTATGATCTCTTTTAAGTGATCTCAGGAAAGTCGAACCTTCTCAAGACTTGAGTAAAAACCTGACCCACACTTGTCCACTACGGTACCATTAAGTCTATTGTTATCTTCATTGAAGGGTACACGGTTTTGCTAAAAATTCTATAATATTAACATGGTCATGACTCTTTTTAGGAATACCGAGTAAGTAGAGAGTCCATGGCTCGATGGAGACCCTGGAGAAGACATGGGAAAAAACTGATTAAGAAAAGAGGTTTCGTATACCAATCCTTTTAGATGGTTTGTTTATTTGTTTTTGAATTTCGCGCAACACTACACGAGGGCTATTTGCACTAGCTGTTTCTAATTTAGCAGTGTAAGACTAGAGAGAAGGCAACTAGTCATTATCACTCACGCCAACTTTTGGGTTACTCTTTTACCAACAAATGGTGGGTTGACTGTCGTCACATAATAAAGCTCTCGCGGCTGAAAGGGTAAGCATGTTTGATGTGACGGGAATTCGAACCTGCAACCCTCAGATTCAGTGTGTTTGAGGATAATGTTATTCCCCTTCGCGCCGCCGGCGTAAATGCTGTGAAAAGATAGGGGATTAGTAAATACAATTTGAGCGATTGTTGATGGTTGTTAACTAAGGGATTTGGCGAATGTTTGGTAGATGTAGAGGTAGAGAGAAGATCAAAGCAAGTTTCTTCGGTGGTGATGACGGCTTTGATGATGTGGAGTTGATGGGAGTAAGAATGTCTATAGTATTCGAACAAATATGTCCCAGTTGTCGCCCTTTTAACAGGACTACTTGGTGACTGGGATTCATAAATCCAATGCCATGGCTAGAATCACAGCATTTAAGAGTGCCAGGAAATTAGATGTGGGGGAGAACCCCGAGAAAACCAACTTTCAGAGGACAGGCGCTGAATTGTCTACCTGTCCTGTGCCCAGAAATGAAAAGGAAGCGTCATGGATTGATTAGTAATGTCTGTTGAGTGTACTTAGATGTCTTTCGAGGCTAGGCATTCATTGTAGAGAGATATTTTGTATAACGCTTGTTTTTGTTTGTTTTGAATTTCGCGCAAACCTATACGAGTGCTATCTACGCTAATCGTTTCTAATTTAGCAGTGTAAGATTAGAAGAGAGACAGCTATTCATCTAAACCCACTGTCATATCTTGGGTTACTCACTAACCAACGAATTGTGAGATTGACTGTTACATTATAACGAATCCACAGCTGAAAGGACGAGCATGTTTGGTTGGACGGGTCTCTAACCGGTGGCCCGCAGATTGTGAATCGAAAACCCTAACCATCTGGCCCTGCCGAGTCGCAGGACTATCGTATGGGTTTAGTTTTGTTGTTGATGCATCGTTCTTAAGTTTGTAAGTATTATTAATGTAAAATGTACAGGACTTTCGTATAGATTTACTCTAATTGTGATTACATTCTCTCTATCTTTATTAGTATTATTGACGTAAAATGTACAAGCTTGTAGTGTTAATCTAATAGCGGAGAAATATTTTGATTAGGGAAATTTTAATGAATGTAAATGCTTTAGAAAACCGACAAATTGCACTCAATGGAACATAAAAATAAAAAAAAATCTCGTGACGTAAGATCTTGAAATGTAGGAATTATTATAATTTAAACAATTTGTCCTTTATTAACCTCACCTGTTTGTCAGCCATCAGAAGTTAAATCACAGGCGTGTTTATTGTGTCATATAAGACTCGAAGTAAAGTTAACGTATCTGTGAATATCAAATCAGTACAATGTGATTTGAAAAGGTAACATCCGGTTTCCAAGTGTTCTAAATTGTATATATTATCCGGAAGTGAACTGCAATAGAAGCTAGGGGACGTTACTCCCTATTATTCATCAAGGTAGCGAATAATAGAATTGACTTCCTAATTATTTAATCTGTTTTTATATATATTTATTTGAATGCTGGGACTTCTTAGTTGTCATTTTATTTGAAATGTATCATTATGTAATTGAACGAAACATGTTGTATCAGAGACCGTTCAGAGGGGGTTTTTGTTGTATAATTATACAATGCGAAACACAGAATTAAAGAATGTATTTAGAAGATTAATTCTAACGACTGTCGTGTAACCAACCAGTGATAAAACACGAGACGATGTTGTTACTAATATAAACAGGTACGACACTGCTACCTATGGGTAGGATTCTACGCTGTGCCCACTGAACAATTAACTCTATTGAGAAGCGAACAGTAAACCTATGGACTACGTTATGGAGCTTTATTTATAAAAGATGATGCATCCATGCACACTTGGAAATACGGTAGGTGTGCTTCGTGCACTTCGTTAGTAATCCAATACAGGGGTAACGAAGTACAATAAAACGTTGTGTAGTGCTTTGTACAACTATTTCGTTTGGTGTTGTAACAAGCACCCGGCTACAACGTATGGATATAACACCAAGTACATCCCGTGATAGGCAAAGCACAGACAACCTATTATGTAGCTTTGCGTTTAGCAACAAACTAATCAAGACCGAATACGTAATGCTACATAGAAAGCAGGCATAATCTGAAATTTTATCATATTTAAACATTATCTATTGATTGAGTTGCTGGTTTTTTTGTGCAAAAAACTTTAATGAATGTGTTATTTCATATCCTTAAATCATAATTAGTTAGTAAAGTGTATGAACAAGCACTAAATATAGTCAGTAGTTTACTGACAGACATGTTTCAAAATGCACGTAACATAGGGAGATATATTGGCACAAGTATATTTTAATATCTACTGTTATGTTCATATTTACACTCAAGAAAAAACTGTACAAATGTTTGTATGTAATAGAATAAACAGCTTTACTGACGTACACACCTTTAGTATGCTGAACAGTTAGTATGCAAGACAGTTGTATGTGTGTATTAACAATTCATAACCGGTTTTTTTATCAGTATCCATATTATATATGTATATATTAGTATTACTATTTCGTTCCTTTCTTCTCCTCACGTGGCACAGCGGAATGTCTTCAGATATACTCCACTAGAAACTGGGGTTTGATCCTCCAGATGTGTAGCTTTTCTACTAATAACAAAGTGTAAACACAGATTTATTTATTATTATTTTTGCATATCAGCTTCAACTATTTGAAACCTGGGAAAGTCAACACTAATTATGATAAAGAAAGTCACTGCTGTGGTAAAATCTTTGTTAACTTTACTTGGTTTTTACAGGAACGGCAGGTGAGCAGTGTTTAATAAATCACGGTAACTTGCATCTTTACGAGATCTTCACACGAGTAATATTTATTGGAGAATGGGCCTTTGGTGGAAATTTTGGTTTTGGACATGAGCCACGTTATAAATCCGAGTGATACCATAAAATATTCCCCGCTTCTAATTAGCTGCTTTCCATTTAATTGATTTGTTTGGAATTAAACACAAAGCTGCACAAATGGGCTATCTGTGCTCTAGCCGCCACGGGTATCGAAACCCAGCTTCTAGCGTTGTGAGTCCACAAACATACCATTGTGCCACTGGGGGGCCATTTAATTGGTAGTTCAGAATTAAAGACGGCATGCGTAACCTTCCTTAAATACAAAATTTATTACAATAAATTTCAACATGTATTTTAATGCCTGTTTCAACAATATGGCTTTAAAATGTTTTGATCTTGGTTAATCTGCCCATTTTCTTTTGTGAAGTGTATCGGTAATTAAGCCTACAAATATGTTGCTCTTGAAATTTACTATGTTATAAATTTGAAGGCGATATAAATAATCACTTGTATAAGTTGAGGTGCTTTTCAGTTTACAACAAGTGCTTATCGCCGGTAACACCTTTTAGTTATTATAGCAATCATCTAAAAACTACAAATATCGCTAAATTTGCGTTATCATAAAATAGCAGAAACGTTAATAACATTTGGACTGTATTTTTAATTGAATTTTCCTACTTTGTTTGTTTAATTCTGACACAAAGTTTCAGATGACTCATGCTGATCCTATCAACATATTTCCAACTAAAACCTAATACAAAGATTGAAGTCCGTAAAAGAATATTGTTCACGTGCTAAATATTTCTGTAAACATGCTTTTATCTGCTTGTAATTATTATAGAAATTTTTAAACACCTCGTATATTTATTTCCTATGCAAAGTTAGTGTTAGAATGTGGCCCAGAAGGTTACTGAGATTGTCTTATACTAGTTACTTCATTTAGTTCTTTCTTATGGTAGATAATGTCTATTCTGGCTGATAAGGTACTATAACAAAATTAGTGTCTGTGTTCGATGGATATACGACTGCAATACCCTTTGCTAACTAAATTTACAATGCCTTTATGTTATAGCCAACTAATGTTATGAGAGAATTATGGTTGTAAGGTAACACTATCAACTGGAGAGAGAAATCAAGTCTACTTGTACAATTGAAGTGCGTTATTTGGAGTTCACGGTATTTTGACCCTATGCAGACCAAACTCATTCAAATGAAAGTTGTAGGACTAAACACAGCCTAGTAGAGACACCGACAGTGACTTTGTCTATGCAAATTTGTACATTTTATTCTTTCTGTTTTAGTGTAGAAATAAAGATTTTGCTCATTTCGTCCGGTATCCTTATTTCACATATACTAAGAAACTTAGTCAGTTTTTTAAAAGTAGTTATCCATATACTTCGCGACCAAATCAACTTTATTAGCAAGCTTAACTGAGCGATGCTTGTAAGTTTACCTGTCAAAATAATGAATTTTCAGAAAGTAAGACAATTCTCTGTTATAAGATTATGTTTAATATTTATCAAGCAGATTATTACAGAATATCAACTGTGGCTTTTTCGTTGAATCAGTTATGATATAATAAAAATCTAACTCCTCAAGCAAGACAGTGTCGCTCAAGGTGCTTAAGAGAAACTCAGTAAAGAACATCCGTTAACCTGAAGATAACCCAAAGAAGGTTGAAACGTTGTTCTCTACTTTATTTTAATAAGTTTTAATACCCATACCAGTCGTCTTGAGATACATCACTCAAGAACAAATAGGCATGTTAGATTGTTTTGGATTAATAAAAAAGAGACATTTTTTTATTTATAAAAAGTCACTGAATAATACTCATGCTTATAATAAATTACTCAATTATTAAGCCCATGATACTTATGCTTTCTATTTTAAACGCGCAAAATAAAGGTACCGGTAATATGTGTACATTTAGTGTATTGTGCTGCCATCTGTAGTTATAAGAATGAACGTAATGATAATACCTTATCTTTTGTACTCGCAGATGGAAACTACTCTTTGTTTGGTGTTTGTAAACATTTTCCCTGTTATGTTGTTCAAGCTAGAAGTAATTTGCAACCATAAAACAACAAAGATGTTTTAAATTAAAACCACTTCGAAATTTAGTGTTTCAATATTTAATGACAAATATAAATACATATTTAAATAAAAATTATATTTTAATATTACACATATTGATGTCTGTGTGTGTGTTTTTCGTATAGCAAAGCCACAAAGGACTATGTGTTCAGCCCACCGAAAGAAATCGAACCGCTTATCTTAGCGTTGTAAATCCGGAGACATACCGCTGTACTAGCGGAGGGCATTTTGATGACAACGTTCAAAGTAGCAATGCACACCTTTATGTTGTATTATTATGTATACATACATTTATAGACGCTATTTTCTTTGAAATTGTGCAGCTAGATTTCTTTATATTTAATTTAACAAAATCGAAGGACAGTTACAGTTAATTATATAAGAAAAATGTTCTATGTATTTAATTACTTTGGTTTTTTATATAAGAATATAAACAAAGGATTTTAAAAAAGCTATCCATTTTAACTGAATACCTTGTTGATGGGTAGGTAAAGTGCATTTTAATGAGTCAAATGCGAATTTCAAACGAAACTTACAATAATGTAAGTTGGTGCTTGAATTTGCTCTGTCTGTCAAGTGCCTCAATTTGAGTACATGTATTTGTGAATAGATTTTAGGACCCCTTGCTAACTTCTTTTTAGAATTCAAGAGCTACGTTAATCTATATATATATGTTAACGAATATTAATACAATACTAAAAAGTGACTAAAGCTTTTTTAATCAGAATCTACATAAGTATAATAATAAGCCTCGTATTACGGGGTGAAAAATGAATAATAAATGATAAATTGAAAATCATAAAGTTGTTGTAAATTTATAAAAGAAAGTTCAATTTCATAATTGATTGTGAAGTTTTTCTTTTTACTGTTTCTCCTTCCTTTTGATTTGAGTTCCTTTCAATCTTATCATTATGAGGTGCAAAGATTCACGAGTTAATTTAACACTTTACGTTTTCTTATCTTCTAAACGATTCACGCATGGCCAGGTGGTAAGGGAGATAGACTCCTAACGTGAGGGTCGAAAGTTTCGAATATCCGTCACACCAAGTATGCTTGCCTTTTCAACTGTAGGTGCATTACAATGTGACGATTAATCCCGCTATTTGTTGTTAATAGACTATTTCAAGAGTTGTCGATGGGTAGTGATGGCTAGGTGCCTTCTCTCTAGTCTTATGCTGCTAAATTAGGGAATGCTAGTGCAGATAACCATCGTTTAGCTTTGCACGAATTTCCCAAACAAATAAAACCTTCTGAAAGCTTTATGCGGCTATTTTAAATTAACGAAATTTGGCTTTAACCAGTGTGATGTAGCATTATAATGTTTTAACTTGTTGCTAATACCTCGCTTCCAATTATCGAATCAACTCAATTACTTTTTTTTTTTTATAAATATTCCGCTATATGGTTAACATTAAGATTTGGTTTTAATCAGGTGTAGTAATGTCAAAGCATTATCTTATACTCACTTGTGTGTCTTTGGGGTGACAGAGGTTGACTTGAAGTCATATAGCACTCATTATCAAATCAGTTGCTTATCTAAAAGTGTTTTATACTTTACTTACTTTTTACAATATATTTATGTTCTACTCTACATATTGTGGGATATTTTATAGTTGCAAATGCTCCTTGCAAATTCATGGGAAAAAATAACTGTGCAAGAACCGTTTTCGCGCCTTAAATTGAACAATCATTTACACTTTCCTGTTAATTTTCCAGTAAACCTGTACAGTCAATCGTGACAGTTGCTTTATCTCTCTTGTGCTTCCTTCTGACTTCATTATTATTCAAATTTCTGGAATTTAAATACAGATGCTTATTTTAAAACGCCTATGCATGGCTGTCTAAATTTGCATCTAAATTCACGGAGCTAGTTTTCAGACATCACCAAACATCATGACATCAGGATGGAGGACTCTAATTTCAAAGTTCCTTAAACATATTAGTCAGTTCAGTCAAACCTGGAAGCTCCATAAGTCTCTTAATCTCCCATTTTGGGGAAATCCCTTCACAGGTCTTTCGAGATTTATTTCATTTATGTTTTCTAGAAGCTAAGAGTCTATATAATACTTTTCCGATAGCTTTATTAAAGTTTTTGTAAGAAACGTAAGTAGATACACAAGGGTAATTTACAGGGAAGGGACATGTTTACCAATTTTGAAGCGTGGCGTATTATCCCTTCACTTTTTGAAATATGGGGATATGCTATTTTTCGAGTTAAATATTTTCCTCTCAATTACTTTTGCGTAAAACCATTTGTTATGACAAACAAATTCTGCACTCTGACCGTACGAAAACTCACGAAACATTACATCTGCCGAAATCTTGGCACAACATGCGAAGGGTTTTGAAATACAAATAGGCAGTTGGCCATTGGCGACTAAGAAAAGGAAATAAAGAATCGTGCATCTAGCGAGCTGTTTGTTTTTTCAATTCCTGTGAAGTTAGATTAATTATGTACATTATTTCACTTCAGTGGCAGAGCTGTATGTGTGCGGACTTACAGTGCTAGAAACCGGGTTTCGATCCATCTGGTGTGCAGAGCACAAATAACTCATTATGTAGTTTTTTGCTTAACTTGAAACAAACAAAATGATTTCACTTCTGTAAATCATACATAATATATATGTAGAGTAGAGGCTCAAATTGTAAAAAGTGGTTGTTCGTACTGTTAGTGTAAGACAACGAATTAGAATTAAGGACATTTTAAAAACTCATTAGAAAATTTACTGTAGGAACTGAATTATAGTTTTTAAAAGACATGTTTGTATTTTTATTTTCTATATTTTAAAAGACAACAGTGTTATCCAGCGTTAGCTTTTGTTCTTATTTTGATTGAGTTTATTTGCACTCAATTCATTATGGTTAGAACTTAGATAATAAGAGTGGAAAGGTATATATTTAGTAATTTTTGTTTGTTGCTCGAGGGTTATCTGGGCAAACCGTCCCTAATTTTGCAGTGTAAAACTAGAGGGAAGGCAGGTAGTCATCACCATCCACCGCCAACTCTTGGGCTACTCCTTTAACAACGAATAGTGTGATTGACCGTAAATTTATAACGCCCCCACGGAGGGTCGCGAGTTTGCATCCCGGTCGCGCCAAACATGCTCGCCCTTTCAGCCGTGAGGGCATTATAATGGTACGGCCAATCCCACTATTCGTTGGTAAAAGAGTAGCCCAAGAGTTGGCGGTGGGTGGTGATGACTAGCTGCCTTCCCTCTAGTCTTACACTGGTAAATTAGGGACGGCTACTGAGATAGCCCTCAGTAGCTTTGTATGAAATTCCAAAACAAACAAACAAGCAATATTCTTATTTCAAACAAAGTCTGTAAAACTATTTTCAAGAAATGTTTCACTATGATAGTATTTTTACTCTTCTTCTTAACTGTAGTATTATTAACGATGATTATTTCATTGAGTTTTACACTCTTATATAAGAATAAAAAATTCCAAAGATATGTGTTACGGGGTTTACTGTGGTACATGAGTTTGGTCTTTTTATTGTCATGTTTATTGTGGGAGGAGGTACAACAACAGACAGGTTTAAGCAGCAATGGTATAGAGAATGTGAAGGCAGGAAGCCTAATAATAAAGAAATTGAACAATAACGTTTGTCCACTTCAGTGGTATTTGAGACAAAAACCATAGAGTTAGGAAGTCGGAAAGAGATGACCCTGAAAATACTCTAGATCAGTCAAACCAAAGGTTTGTTATGGGCAAAAAGTTCTGTAGTGCTTTGGCATCACAGGAATTTGTCTACTGAAGGTTGGCTTTTAGAGGTTATGAGGAAACGGAAGTGGATTTAAGTCAACTGTTGGAGTCAGAGGGTGATCCTAAACTCTTTATGTGGTTGACGTATATTTAGGATTATGTTTTCCCTAAAATTGAAAATGAGATCCTGAGTTTAACGGAAAATGCAGAGATATTGCAAAGCATATAATTTTTTGCCAATTTTTCAAGATTTTCTTAGAAAAGAGCAGCCATTAGACTTTCATGTCCATTGTGATCTTTATTGTGTAAATCTCATTACTCAGCCAACTTGTACAGAATCTTACGTGATTTGGGATTCTTTGCAGTGGGTTTACGAGTCTGGATGCTTGTTTGACAATCGTGGAAACTCAATATAATTTGTGAGACAATAACAAAATCTGAAACTGAATTTTACACTACTTTGAAATCGCTTTGCTTTACAAAGTGGACTCTTTATACCCCAACAATTTGGTCAGTGCTCAACCAGTACGAGCCAATGTTACTTAGTTTGAATGAGATGGCTTCATCTAGGCCATCATATTCAGCAAACAAAATAAATTGAGTCCTGGAAATACTTCAGAAGCGAAAAACAGTCCTAGGATTAGTCCTAGCCAGTGAAATGATGGAGGAATTGGAGAACCTGAACAACTTCTTAAAAAAGAGAACACAAACCATTGCTGGGACACTTTTCTGCAATGGAGTGTGTCAACACCAGTCGTAAAGGAGAAAGAACAAAGGAAAGCTTTAGAAAAGCATATGAGAAAACAATTGGATGAATCTACTCTTTTAATATCCGTCGAATTCAAATATGACATATGAAAAGACTACTCAAGCGATTTACTGGTAACGCTGTTGCACGTGCACCAACATCTCTTTCGGAGTATTACAAAATGCTATATACTGTAGACATGTAGTTCAGAGGGTTTCTGAGCAGGGAGGTCGAAAATACACTTGAAAGATTGGAGTACGTTTACCTCATTGGAGAGACAGACAATATTTTGGGACGAAAACTCAGAGTTGACAAGCAAATCATTATATGTGCAATTAGCCATGATTATCTCAAAAAATAAATCTTCAATTCCAACACTGAAGCTTCAAACATTTTGAGGGACATTCTGTTAGTTGTTCCTACTTCTCTATTGAAACTGTGAAGAGTTTCAGTGTTCTTATAACGCTGAAGACCAGGCTTCGTAGATCTATGAAACAAAGACGACTTAATAAATTAGCCATTTGCCACATTCTTGATGATAAACTTAATTATTTAGAAAGAAAAAGACTCTGCTGACAATTCATTACTACAATTGACCAACGTAAGAATTTTTTTCTTTCGAGAACTAGGAAGTTCTTGCTATCCACTGATTGGAAAGAGCAATTTGAAAGTTAACTATACGTTAGTTTAAGTTACTGCAAAGTAAAAAAAATAGAGGTTTTGTCAAAATTTTATTATAATGTTTTTTCTTCCAAAAACGAGTATATATTGTATTATTATTGTATTATATTACTAACATTATTATTACCATATTTATTTTATACCACTAGAGGGAAGTTTAACGGTTTCGAAACGCTCAATAAATGCTTTATGTTATTACGTTGGGGTTTATTTTGTTACTAAAAAAATGCAGCTGTGATTTTAAGTGTTTTTTTAACTGTGTTGATGAAAATCCGTAAACTTACCGGTGTATTAGCGGAAGACGTTCCCTTTAGTCATACACTACGAAATGATGGAAGGCTAGCGCGAATAACCCTTGGGTAGCTCTGCGCGAATAATCCTCGTGTAGCTCTGCAACAAATTCAAAAACAAACAAACAAACATATTTTAAATATTTTTTTATCTTAAACGAAGTGTTTCTTCTCAAGAAAATTTTGCTTGTATGTCCAGTATCCAGCTACAAATGTGAATGCAGCTTTTCTCATTAAGACGGTTAAAGACGTCGTTAGGGTCTACTATGTCTAAGTGCCGCCTCAACCATGTGGCAGTTTGTCACACTCACAAAGATGAGGTGGCAGGATAAATATAGAAGAGATTATGAAAGAATTCATAAACAGATCATCACAAAGGAGGTCTACGTTTGGGAACATGTAGACTAGAGGACCAATGAATAATTATGTGCTACATTGTATTGATGTGTAATTTTCAAGAGTTCAGCAGAGACATTTTAATTATTTTTATCAACAACATTTTCGGTAGATATAAACTTATCAATGGTAATTATTAATTTTATTAATATTTGAAAACGTAATTCATGCAATGAAAGTTATAAGTAACCTTGTCAAGTATAATGGCCATCTTTTATACTGTGCAGGAATAAATTCATGTGGCAGCTAATTTGTGACGCATTTGTCTTTATTCTGTTAACATTTTGAAAACTGTTCACAAGACCTCACTTACACAAACCTACATGGAAACCTTGAAGTATCGTGGCAACACGATTACTCTGTGACTGTATGTTTACAGCTTTCAGGTTCTCGTAATTAGAGATTACCAATTTGAAAATTGAACAGTCCACATAAGTTGTTGCAAAAATCATCCCCACCCCACGTCTAAGAATGTTAAGTATCCTTCTGGGGTGGATCGTTTAAGTGTTAACTTGGTTAATAGGTAAAGGTTTATAGGAAATAGTGAAGCATTCTAGTGCTTCTATTGCAACTACAATCATATCCCAGTGGCGCAATTGGTTAGCGCACGGTACTTATAAGACAGTACTTGTGGGATATGCCGGGGTTGGGAGTTCGAGCCTCACCTGGGGAATAAACATTTGTTGTCAATTAGGCAAAGCATTTCAATGGAAATTCACGATTTGATATTTTGGCCCGGTATGACCAGGTGGTAAAGACACTCGACTCTTAATATGAGAGTCGCGGGTTCGAATTCACATAACACCAAACACGCTCGCCCTTTGAGTCATGGAGGCCTTATAAGGAGACTATCAATCCCTATATTCGTTGTTAAAAGACTAGCACATGAGTTATTGTGGACTGTGATACTAAATTAAAGACGGCTAGAGCAGATAACCGTCATAAATCTTAGCGCGAATTTCAAAACAAATCGTTTCGGAAATATGCCCTCGATATATCTCTACCATATTTCTGTTATTAAACCTGTGTTTTATCTATATGTGTCAAGAGTTTTGATTTCTCGTGTCAATGCTGCACTGTTATCTTTAGCAACTCCTTTGTTTGCTTTGTACAAAGTGTATAAAATAACTGTTGTGTGATACAAATATAAGTATTGTGTGGGTGGTTTCTAATGTGATGTTTGCTGGAAAATGTCTTGATCTTCGTATACACTAAACATCCTCGCCCTTTCAGTATTGGGGTCGTTATAATGTGACGATAAGTTGCAATATTAGATGATAATAGAGTAGCCAACAGTTGGCGGTGGGTGGGGACAATTGCTGATTTCCCTCTTGTGTGTGTGTGTGTGTTTTCTTTAGCAAAGCCACATTGGTCTCTCATCTGAGTCTACCGAAGGGTATCGAACCCATGATTTTAACGTTGTAAATCCGTAAACTTACCGGTGTATTAGCGGAGGACTTTCCCTTTAGTCATACACTACGAAATGATGGACGGCCAGCGCGAATAACCCTCGGGTAGCTCTGCGCGAAATTCAAAAAACAAACAAACAAACATATTTTAAATATTTTTTATCTTAACTGACGTTTTTCCTTTGCAGTTTCGTTAGTGTTAATATACACAACCGTTTATTATTAGAATATTCGTTAAATTGTTAACACTCTAGTATTATAGTACAGTTATAACACTAACTATACAGCTGTACTAACATATTACGTATATGACTATTTTATAAGATATAAACATAAAAAAAATTACTATATATTTTATGATTAGTTAAAAACACATAAACAGAAAATACAAGTTCTTAAGGAACAGAAGTAAGTTGAAAGGATATAAAGTATACTTAAGGGTTAAAAACGAATTGTGAGACTGTGTGATATTCCACAGTATGCAAGTGTTAATCTGAAAGTAATGGTGTCAAGTGTATCGGTGTAATGTATTATTTTTGAATGATGGTTTAGTTACATATGCCATCAAGTTGATGGCACTGAAGATGTTAGAGATGCCGAACAGGAAGCAATATGCGTACGATACGTAGATGAGAACCTTGACGTCCACGAGAAATTTCCTGGTTTGTACAATGTTTCCAATACATCTGGTGAAACAATATCCTGGACCATACTTGATGTACTGACTAGACTCAATTTACCAGTTTCAGGATTAAGAGCACAAACTTATGATGGAGCCGCTAACTTAACGATTGGAGCATGTGTAAAAACAAGAACACTATATTATTTTGCAAGTTAAACGTCACTTTCTTCTTCGTCATGCCACTATGAATGTGGGTTGACAAATCAGTTCTGATAAAACACCAGATATACTCTAGCTCTAGTTACAAGTTACTTTTCATGCAAACAACAGTTGAGTAATGAAGAGAAAATTTTCGTTTTTAACCGAAAATAGGAAGATAGAAATAAAACACATAAAATGAATTCAAGGAACTTGAAAATGACTCAGTATTCTCTAAAAACAGTTCATCAGGAACATGTAAAAGGAATAGCAAGAAGATGGTTCAAATTCTTTGGGATGATATGTTTCATGGATGAATGACTATTCCAATGGAAATAAACAAAAACACTACAACAAACTGTTCTTATAGTATTAAATTGCTGATAAGTGTGGTCACTATAGACGAAAGGTTTCTTCTTTCATTTGTTTCACACTTTTTTTAATCCATTTGCAAAGTGAACATTTAGCATGTGATTAAATAAGATCCACCTAAAACAAAACATGATTGGATTTTCTATAAAGTTTTGTAAAAATTAGGGTATGTAGGAGGCTATTATTCTTATTTTCTAAACTTATCTTAAATGGAAAACTAGGGACAAACAGGATGAGCAAAAGAGTATTATCTCTTTTAAGTGATCTCAGGAAAGTCGAACCTTCTCAAGACTTGAGTAAAAACCTGACCGACACTTGTCCAATACGGTACCATTAAGTCTATTGTTATCTTCATTGAAGGGTACACGGTTCTGCTAAAAATAGCTATAATATTAACATGGCCATGACTCTTTTTTGGACTACCAAGTAAGTAGAGAGTCCATGGCTCGATGGAGAACCTGGAGAAGACATGGAAAAAAACTGATTGAGAAAAGAGGTTTCGTATACCAATCCTTTTAGATGGTTTGGTTATTTGTTTTTGAATTTCGCGCAACATTACACGAGGGCTATTTGCACTAGCTGTTCCTAATTTAGCAGTGTAAGACTAGAGAGAAGGCAGGTAGTCATCATTACTCACCCCAACTTTTGGGCTACTCTTTTATCAACAAATGGTGTGTTGACTGTCGTCACATAATAAAGCCCTCGCGGCTGAAAGGGTAAGCATGTTTGATGTGACGGGAATTTGAACCTGCAACCCTCAGATTCAGTGTGTTCGAGGATAATGTTATTCCCCTTCGCGCCGCCGGCGTAAATGCTGTGAAAAGATAGGGGATTAGTAAATACAATTTGAGCGATTGTTGATGGTTGTTAACTAAGGGATTTGGCGAATGTTTGGTAGATGTAGAGGTAGAGAGAAGATCAAAGCAAGTTTCTTCGGTGGTGATGACGGCTTTGATGATGTGGAGTTGATGGGAGTAAGAATGTCTATAGTATTCGAACAAATATGTCCCAGTTGTCGCCCTTTTAACAGGACTACTTGGTGACTGGGATTCATAAATCCAATGCCATGGCTAGAATCACAGCATTTAAGAGTGCCAGGAAATTAGATGTGGGGGAGAACCCCGAGAAAACCAACTTTCAGAGGACAGGCGCTGAATTGTTTACCTGTCCTGTGCCCAGAAATGAAAAGGAAGCGTCATGGAGTGATTAGTAATGTCTGTTGAGTGTACTTAGATGTCTTTCGAGGCTAGGCATTCATTGTAGAGAGATATTTTGTATAACGCTTGTTTTTGTTTGTTTTGAATTTCGCGCAAACCTATTCGAGTGCTCTCTACGCTATTCGTGTCTAATTTAGAAGTGTAAGACTAGAAGGAAGACAGCTAGTCATCTAAACCCACTGTCATATTTTGGGTTACTAACTAACCAACGAATTGTGAGATTGACTGTTACATTACAACGAATCCACAGCTGAAAGGACGAGCATGTTTGGTTGGACGGGTCTCTAACCGGTGGCCCGCAGATTGTGAATCGAAAACACTAACCATCTGGCCCTGCCGAGTCGCAGGACTATCGTATGGGTTTAGTTTTGTTGTTGATGCATCGTTCTTAAGTTTGTAAGTATTATTAAAGTTAAATGTACAGGACTTTCGTATAGATTTACTCTAATTGTGATTACATTCTCCCTATCTTTATTAGTATTATTGACGTAAAATGTACAAGCTTGTAGTGTTAATCTAATAGCGGAGAAATATTTTGATTAGGCAAATTTTAATGAATGTAAATGCTTTAGAAAACCGACAAATTGCACTCAATGGAACATAAAAATTTAAAAAAAATCTCGTGACGTAAGATCTTGAAATGTAGGAATTATTATAATTTAAACAATTTGTCCTTTATTAACCTCACCTGTTTGTCAGCCATCAGAAGTTAAATCACAGGCGTGTTTATTGTGTCATATAAGACTGGAAGTAAAGTTAACGTATCTGTGAATATCAAATCAGTACAATGTGATTTGAAAAGGTAACATCCGGTTTCCAAGTGTTCTAAATTGTATATATTATCCGGAAGTGAACTGCAATAGAAGCTAGGGGACGTTACTCTCTATTATTCAACAAGGTAGCGAATAATAGAATTGACTTCCTAATTATTTAATCTGTTTTTATATATATTTATTTGAATGCTGGGACTTCTTAGTTGTTATTTTATTTGAAATGTATCATTATGTAATTGAACGAAACATATTGTGTCAGAGACCGTTCAGAGGGGGTTTTTGTTGTATAATTATACAATGCGAAAAACAGAATTAAAGAATGTATTTAGAAGATTAATTCTAACGACTTTCGTGTAACCAACCAGTTATAAAACACGAGACGATGTTGTTACTAATATAAACAGGTACGACACTGCTACCTATGGGTAGGATTCTACGCTGTGCCCACTGAACAATTAACTCCATTGAGAATTGAACAGTAAACCTATGGACTACGTTATGGAGCTTTATTTATAAAAAGATGATGCATCCATGCACACTTGGAAACACGGTAGGTGTGCTTCGTGCACTTCGTTACTAATCCAATACAGGGGTAACGAAGTACAATAAAACGTTGTGTAGTGCTTTGTACAACTATTTCGTTTGGTGTTGTAACAAGCACGCGGCGACAACCTATGGATATAACACCAAGTACATCCCGTGATAGGCAAAGCACAGAAAATATATTATGTAGCTTTGCGCTTAGCAACAAACTAAACAAGACCGAATACGTAATACCATATAGAAAGCAGGTATAATATGAAATTCTATGATATTTAAACATTATCTATTGTTTGAGTTGCTGTTTTTTTTGTGCAAAAAACTTTAATGAATGTGTTATTTCATATCCTTAAATCATAATTAGTTAGTAAAGTGTATGAACAAGCACTAAATATAGTCAGTAGTTTACTGACAGACATGTTTCAAAATGCACGTAACATAGGGAGATGTATAGGCACAAGTATATTTTAATATCTACTGTTATGTTCATATTTACACTCAAGAAAAAACTGTACAAATGTTTGTATGTAATAGAATAAACAGCTTTACTGACGTACACACCTTTAGTATGCTGAACAGTTAGTATGCAAGACAGTTGTATATGTCTATTAACAATTCATAACCTTTTTTTTATCACTATCCATATTATATATGTATATATCAGTATTACTATTTCGTTCATTTCCTCCCCTCACGTGGCACAGCGGAATATCTTTAGATATACTCCACTAGAAACTGGGGTTTGATCCTCCAGATGTGTAGCTTTTCTACTAATAACAAAGTGTAAACAGAGTTTTATTTATTATTATTTTTGCATCTCAGCTTCAACTATTTGAAACCTAGGAAAGTCAACACTAATTATGATAAAGAAAGTCACTGCTGTGGTAAAATCTTTGTTAACTTTCTTTGCTTATTTCAGGAACGGCAGGTGAGCAGTGTTTAATAAATCACGGTAACTTGCATCTTTACGAGATCTTCAGACGAGTAATACTTATTGGAGAATGGGCCTTTGGTGGAACTTTTGATTTTGGACATGAGCCACGTTATAAGTTCGAGTGATACCATAAAATATTCCCCACTTCTAGTTAGCTGCTTTCCATTTAATTGATTTGTTTGGAATTAAACACAAAGCTGCCCAAATGGGCTATCTGTGCTCTAGCCGCCACGGGTATCGAAACCCAGCTTCTAGCGTTGTGAGTCCACAAACATACCATTGTGCCACTGGGGGGCCATTTAATTGGTAGTTCAGAATTAAAGACGGCATGCGTAACCTTCCCTTAAATACAAAATTTATTACAACAAATTTCAACATGTATTTGAATGCCTGTTTCAACAATATGGCTTTAAAATGTTTTGATCTTGGTTAATCTGCCCATTTTCTTTTGTGAAGTGTATCGGTAATTAAGCCTACAAATATGTTGCTCTTGAAATTTACTATGTTATAAATTTGAAGGCGATATAAATAATCACTTGTATAAGTTGAGGTGCTTTTCAGTTTACAACAAGTGCTTATCGCCGGTAACACCTTTTAGTTATTATAGCAATCATCTAAAAACTACAAATATCGCTAAATTTGCGTTATCATAAAATAGCAGAAACGTTAATAACATTTGGACTGTATTTTTTATTGAATTTTCCTACTTTGTTTGTTTAACTCTGACATAAAGTTTCAGATGACTCATGCTGATCCTATCAACATATTTCCAACTAAAACCTAATACAAAGATTGAAGTCCATAAAATAATATTGTTCACGTGCCAAATATTTCTGTAAACATGCTTTTATCTGCTTGTAATTATTATAGAAATTTTTAAACACCTCGTATATTTATTTCCTATGCAAAGTTAGTGTTAGAATGTGGCCCAGAAGGTTACTGAGATTGTCTTATACTAGTTACTTCATTTAGTTGTTTCTTATGGAAGATAATGTCTATTCTGGCTGATAAGGTACTATAACAAAATTGTGTCTGTGTTCGATGGATATACGACTGCAATACCATTTGCTAACTAAATTTACAATGCCTTTATGTTATAGCCAACTAATGTTATGAGAGAATTATGGTTGTAAGGTAACACTATCAACTGGAGAGAGAAATCAAGTCTACTTGTACAATTGAAGTGCGTTATTTGGAGTTCACGGTATTTTGACCCTATGCAGACCAAACTCATTCGAATGAAAGTTGTAGGACTAAACACAGCCTAGTAGAAGCACCGACAGTGACTTTGTCTGTGCAAATTTGTACATATTTTTTCTTTCTGTTTTAGTGTAGAAATAAAGATTTTGCTCATTTCGTCCGGTATCCTTATTTCACATACACTAAGAAACATAGTCAGTTTTTTAAAAGTAGCTATCCATATACTTCGCGACCAAATCAACGTTATTAGCAAGCTTAACTGAGCGATGCTTGTAAGTTTACCTGTCAAAATAATGAATTTTCAGAAAGTAAGACAATTCTCTGTTATAAGATTATGTTTAATATTTATCAAGCAGATTATTACAGAATATTAACTGTGGCTTTTTCGTTGAATCAGTTATGATATAATAAAAATCTAACTCCTCAAGCAAGAAAGTGTCGCTCAAGGTGCTTAAGAGAAACTCAGTAAAGAACATCCGTTAACCTGAAGATAACCCAAAGAAGGTTGAAACGTTGTTCTCTGCTTTATTTTAATAAGTTTTAATACCCATACCAGTCGTCTTGAGATACATCACTCAAGAACAAATAGGCATGTTAGATTGTTTTGGATTAATAAGAAAGAGACAATTTTTTATTTATAAAAAGTCACTGAATAATACTCATGCTTATAATAAATTACTCAATTATTAAGCCCATGATGCTTATGCTCTCTATTTTAAACGCGCAAAATAAAGGTCCCGGTAATATGTGTACATTTGTGTATTGTGCTGCCATCTGTAGCTATAAGAATGAACGTAAGAATAATACCTTCTCTTTTGTACTCGCAGATGGAAACTCCTCTTTGTTTGGTTTTTGTAAACATTTTCCCTGTTATGTCGTTCTAGCTCAAAGTAATTAGCAACCATAAAACAACAAAGATGTTTTAAATTAAAACCACTTCGAAATTTAGTGTTTCAATATTTAATGACGAATATAAATACATATTTAAATAAAAATTATATTTTAATATTACACATTTTAAAGTCTGTGTGTGTGTGTTTTTCGTATAGCAAAGCCACAAAGGACTATCTGTTCAGCCCACCAAGGGAAATCGAACCGTTGATTTTAGCGTTGTAAATCCGGAGACATACCGCTGTACTAGCGGAGGGCATTTTGATGACAACGTTCAAAGTAGCAATGCACACCTTTATGTGTATTATTATGTATACATACATTTATAGACGCTATTTTCTTTGAAATTGTGCAGCTAGATTTCTTTATATTTAATTTAACAAAATCTAAGGGCAGTTACAGTTAATTATATAAGAAAAATGTTCTATGTATTTAATTACTTTGGTTTTTATATAAGAATATAAACAAGGGATATTAAAAAAGCTATTGATTTTAACTGAATATCTTGTTGATGGGTAGGTAAAGTTCATTTTAATAAGTCAAATGCGAATTTCAAACGAAACTTACAATAATGTAAGTTGGTGCTTGAATTTGCTCTGTCTGTCAAGTACCTTATTGTGAGTACATGTATGAGTGAATAGATTTTAGGACCCCTTGCTAACTTCTTTTTAGAATTCAAGAGCTACGTTAAGCTATATATATATTAACGAATATTAATACAATACTAAAAAGTGACTAAAGCTTTTTTAATCAGAATCTACATAAGTGTAATAATAAGTGGTGATGACTAGGTGCCTTCTCTCTAGTCTTATGCTGCTAAATTAGGGACTGCTAGTGCAGATAGCCATCGTTTAGCTTTGCGCGAAGTTACAAACAAATAAAACCTTCTGAAAGCTTTATGCGGCTATTTTAAATTAACGAAATTGGGCTTTAACCAGTGAGATGTAGCATTATAAGGTTTTAACTTGTTGCTAATACCTCGCTTCCAATTATCGAATCAACTCAATTACTTTTCTTTTATAAATATTCCGCTATATGGTTAACATTAAGATTTGGTTTTAATCAGGTGTAGTAATGTCAAAGCATTATCATATACTCACTTGTGTGTCTTTGGGGTGACAGAGGTTGACTTGAAGTCATATAGCACTCATTATCAAATCAGTTGCTTATCTAAAAGTGTTTTATACTTTACTTACTTTTTACAATATATTTATGTTCTACTCTACATATTGTGGGATATTTTATAGTTGCAAATGCTCCTTGCAAATTCATGGGAAAAAATAACTGTGCAAAAAACGTTTTCGCGCCTTAATTTGAGCAATCATTCACACTTTCCTGTTAATTTTCCAGTAAACCTGTACAGTCAATCGTGACAGTTGCTTTATCTCTCTTGTGCTTCCTTCTGACTTCATTATTATTCAAATTTCTGGAATTTAAATGCAGATGCTTATTTTAAAACGCCTATGCATGGCTGTCTCAATTTGCATCTAAATTCACGGAGCTAGTTTTCAGACATATCGAAACATCATGACATCAGGATGGAGGGCTCTAATTTCAAAGTTTTTTAAACATATTAGTCAGTTCAGTCAAACCTGGAAGCTCAATAAGTCTCTTAATCTCCCATTTTGGGGAAATCCCTTCACGGCTCTTTCGAGATAGTTTCATTTATGTTTTCTAGAAGTTAAGAGTCTATATAATACTTTTCCGATAGCTTTATTAAAGTTTTTTGTAAGAAACGTAAGTAGATACATAAGGGTAATTTACAGGGAAGGGACATGTTTACCAATTTTGAAGCGTGGCGTATTATCCCCTCACTTTTTGAAATATGGGGATATGCTATTTTTCGAGTTAAATATTTTCCTCTCAATTACTTTTGCGTAAAACCATTTGTTATGACAAACGAATTCTGCACTCTGACCGTACGAAAACTCAGGAAACATTACATCTGCCGAAGTCTTGGCACAACATGCGAAGGGTTTTGAAATACAAATAGGCAGTTGGCCATTGGCGACTAAGGAAAGGAAATAAAGAATCGTGTATCTCGCGAGCTGTTTGTTTTTTTTTCAATTCCTGTGAAGTTAGATTAATTATGTACATTATTTCACTTCAGTGGCAGAGCTGTATGTGTGCGGAATTACAGTGCTAGAAACCGGGTTTCGATACATCCGGTGGGCAGAGCACAAATAACTCATTATGTAGTTTTTTTGCTTAACTTGAAACAAACAAAATGATTTCACTTCTGTAAATCATACATAATATATAAGTAGAGTAGAGGCTCAAATTGTAAAAAGTGGTTGTTCGTACTGTTAGTGTAAGACAACGAATTAGAATTAAGGACATTTTAAAAACTCATTAGAAAATTTACTGTAGGAACTGAATCATAGTTTTTAAAAGACATGTTTGTATTTTTATTTTCTATATCTTAAAAGACAACAGTGTTATCCAGCGTTAGCTTTTGTTCTTATTTTGATTGAGTTTATTTGCACTCAATTCATTATGGTTAGAACTTGATTACAGTCGGAAAGCAACTAAAGATTTTAATCATTGAGACATAAAAGAAAAAGATAATAGAAGTGGAAAGGTATATATTTAGTAATTTTTGTTTGTTGCTCGAGGGTTATCTGTGCAAGACGTCCCTAATTTAGCAGTGTAAGACTAAAGGGAAGGCAGCTAGTCATTACCACCCACCGCCAACTCTTGGGCTACTTTTTATAAACGAATAGAGGAATTGATCGTCACATTATAACGCCCCACGGCTGAAAGGGCAAGCATGTTTGGCGCGACAGGGATGCGAACCCGCGACCCTCAGATTACGAACCGCATGCCTTAACACGTTTGGCATTTAGTAAGTTATTATGGAAAACATGTTGTTCAATTCATTGTACAAAGGAAGAATTTTCTTGCTTTTGACTAATGTGAATGTAATTAAATAAACTTACCATTCTTTCATGAACTTTGATATGTCTTATATCTGAAATTATTTATGTGTACTCTGAACAAAGTGGAACGAATATTTGATGAACAATAATAAGATGAGTCGAAATGTAGCGCAACTAGGAACTCGGACAAACTAATAGTTTAAGGAAGTAGTGATTTCTTTTTATTATTAAGACAAAATAGTTAACAAGCTCTTACATTCACAGATGCTGTAAATATTCAAGATGCTAATCTTTGTGTTAGTGAATTAATGACAGATCATTGTTTTCGATTTTGGGGGGGGGTAGGAACTCGTTTAGCTCGCTGTTGTTTGTTTTTGGATTTCGCGCAAAGTTACACGAGGGTTATCTGCGCTAGCCCTCCATAATTTAACAGTGTAAGACTAGAGGGAATGCAGCTAGTCATCACGACCCACAACCAAATCTTGGGCTGCTCTTTTACCAACGAATAGTGGGACTGACCGTCACGGCTGAAAGGACGAGCATGTTTGGTGCGACAGGGATTCGAACTTGCGACTCTCGGATGAGGAGTCTAGTGCCTTAACCACTTGGCCATGCCTGGGCGAGGCGGCTGTTTTGTAAAAGAACAGGTAGTACATTAATATCTTTTACAACCCTCAAAAGGACCTTTTATTTATTTTTTCGTTTATGTACACCAGGAAGTCAAGTCAGGTGCTAATGTGCTGTTTCAAGCTGCATATATAATTATTCATGTTTAATAAATGATCTCGATATAATTAAATATATTTTTTTTCACTTTATTATATTTTAAAGAGATTTTACGTGGAAACTGTGTTAATATTTGTAAGTTACAGGTTACGAAAGCAGAAATGCATAAATAAATGGTTATTTTATAAATATATCAGTCCATTTTTACTGGGCTACCAACTCTGTGTTAAGTGGGCCAAGACTTAACCAACTTGGAAAGTTTTTGACTCTCAGAAGTTGAGCAACAATATCAAAAATAGTAAAGAGGAAAAAGTGGACATAAAGCGTTTTTAACAAGCAAAGCAATGTGATGTAAGTGCTCATTGGATTGTCTTTGATGAGGTAAACTTGTAGTCACAGCCGTGAATATCAGATCATTACCATTTCAAGAGGGTTTTTTCGTCATCAAGAATAATAAAACTTCTTTCCTTACCATTTCTTGTTTTACAATGTGTCTTCATCTGTCATGTGAAAGCATTGTATTATATAAGGCGTGCGACTCGTAATCTGAGGGTCGCGGGTTCGCATCCCGGTCGCGCCAAACATGCTCGCCCTTTCAGCCGTGAGGGCATTATAATGTTACGGTCAATCCCACTATTCGTTGGTAAAAGAGTAGCCCAAGAGTTGGCGGTGGGTGGTGATGACTAGCTGCCTTCCCTCTAGTCTTACATTCTAAATTAGGGAATGCTAGCACAGATATCCCTCGAGTAGCTTTGTGCGAAATTCCAAAACAAACAAACATGCAATATTCTTATTTCAAACAAAGTCTGTGAAACTATTTTCAAGAAATGTTTCACTATGATAGTATTTTTACTCTTCTTCTTAACTGTAGTATTATTAACGATGATTATTTCATTGAGTTTTACACTCTTATATAAGAATAAAAAATTCCAATTTTAAAAGTCTTTTAGATATGTGTTATGGGGTTTACTGTGGTACCTGGGTTTGGTCTTTTTACTGTCATGTTTATTGTCGGAGGAGGTACAACAACAGACAGGTTTAAGCAGCGATGGTAAAGAGAATGTGAATGGAGGAAGCCTAATAATAAAGAAATAGAACAATAACGTTCTTCCAGCTCAGTGGTATTTGAGACATAAACCATAGAGTTAGGAAGTCGGAAAGAGATGACCTTGAAAATACTCTACATCAATGAAACCAAAGGTTTGTAATGGGCAAAAAGTTCTGTAGTGCTTTGGCATCACAGCAATTTGTCTACTGAAGGTTGGCTTTTAGAGGTTATGAGGAAACGGAAGTGGATTTAAGTCAACTGTTGGAGTCAGAGGGTGATTCTAAACTCTTTATGTGGTTGACGTATATTTAGGATTATGGCTTACCTAAAATTCAAAATGAGATCCCGAGTCAAACGGACAATGCAGAGATATTGCAAAGCATATAATTTTTTGCCACTTTTTCAAGATTTTCTTAGAAAAGAGCAGCCATTAGACTTTCATGTCCATTGTGATCTTTATTGTGTAAATCTCATTACTCAGCCAACTTGTACAGATTCTTACGTGATTTGGGATTCTTTGCAGTGTGTTTATGAGTCTTGATGCTTGTTTGTCAATCGAGGAAACTCAATATAATTTGCGAGACAATAACAAAATCTGAAACTGAATTTTACACTACTTTGAAATCGCTTTGCTCTACAAAGTGGACTCTTTATACCCCAACAATTTGGTCAGTGCTCAACCAGTACGAGCCAATGTTACTTAGTTTGAATGAGATGGCTTCATCTAGGCCATCATATTCAGCAAACAAAATAAATTGAGTCCTGGAAATACTTCAGAAGCGGAAAACAGTCCCAGGATTAGTCCTAGCCAGTGAAATGATGGAGGAATTGGAGAACCTGAACAATTTCTTAAAAAAGAGAACACAAACCATTGCTGGGACACCTTTCTGCAATGGAGTGTGTCAACACCAGTCTTAAAGGAGAAAGAACAAAGGAAAGCTTTAGAAAAGCATATGAGAAAACAATTGGATTAATCTACTCTTTTAATATCCGTCGAATTCAAATATGACATATGAAAAGACAACTCAAGCGATTTACTGGTGAGGCTGTTGCACGTGCACCAACATCTCTTTCGGAGTATTACAAACTGCTATATAGTGTAGACATGTAGTTCAGAGAGGTTTCTGAGCAGGGAGGTCGAAAATACACTTGAAAGATTGAAGTACGTTTACCTCATTGGAGAGACAGACAATATTTTGGGACAAAAACTCAGAGTTGACAAGCAAATCATTATATGTGCAATTAGCCATGATCATCTCAAAAAATAAATCTTCAATTCCAACACTGAAGCTACAAACCTTTTGAGGGACATTCTGTTAGTTGTCCCTACTCATCTATTGAAACTGTGAAGAGTTTCAGTGTTCTTATAACGCTGAAGACCAGGCTTCGTAGATCTATGAAACAAAGACGACTTAATAAATTAGCCATTTGCCACATTCTTGAAGAACAACTGAATTATTTAAAAAGGAAAAGACTCTGCTGACAATTGATTACTATAATTGACCAGCGTAAGAATTTTTTTCTTTCGAGAACTAGGAAATTCTTGCTATCCACTGATTGGAAAGAGCAATTTGAAAGTTAAATACACGTTAGTTTAAGTTACTGCGAAGTAAAAAAAATAGAAGTTTTGTCAAAATTGTATTATAATGTTTTTCTTCCAAAAACGAGTACAAATTGTATTATTATTGTATTATATTACTAACATTATTATTACCACATTTATTTTATACCACTAGAGGGAAGTTTAAAGGTTTCGAAAGTCTCAATAAATGCTTTATGTTATTACGTTAGGGTTTATTTTGTTACTAAAAAAATGCAGCTGTGATTTTAAGTGTTTTTTTAACTGTGTTGATGTAAATCCGTAAACTTACCGGTGTATTAGCGGAGGACTTTCCCTTTACTCATACAGTAGGAAATGATGGACGGCTAGCGCGAATAACCCTCGGGTAGCTCTGCGCGAAATTCAAAAACAAACAAACAAACATATTTTAAATATTTTTTATCTTAACTGACTTTTTCCTTTGCAGTTTCGTTAGTGTTAATATACACAACCGTTTAATATTAGAATATTCGTTAAATTGTTAACACTCTAGTATTATAGTTCAGTTATAACACTAACCATACAGCTGTACTAACATATTACGTATATGACTATTTTATAAGATATAAACATAAAAAGATTTACAATATATTTTATGATTAGTTAAAAACACATAAACAGAAAATACAAGTTCTTAAGGAACAGAAGTAAGTTGAGAGGATATAAAGTATAGTTAAGGGTTAAAAACGAATTGTGAGACTGTGTGATATTTCACAGTATGCAAGTGTTAATCTGAAAGTAATGGTGTCAAGTGTATCGGTGTAATGTATTGTTTTTGAATGATGGTTTAGTTACATATGCCATCAAGTGTCTCTATTCATCTACGGATTATATTCTTTAATGAGTATAGTTTCCATATTTTTTTCCTTTTAAAATCCTTCGTATTTTGTAAGGTAGAAATTTAAAATGGGTTTTCTGTGTTTTTTGTGTTCCCTGTCTATACAACAAGTGTTTCTGTTGAAGTGGTTTTGTGTTGGTCATACGTGTATAACATACTGATGTGTTGTAAGACACGTGTGTCTAAACTAAACTACCGTGGCAGGGGTTCAGTTTAGAGAGAGAGAAATCAGAAGAGTTCTCTCTCCAACTGGGGTGTTCAGGAACTTTGTAGTTCCTCTTCGTCCCCTTTCGTGGATTGTTATTAAGATTAAGTGGTGTTTTTTTTTAATTATTATTTTAATAAATTAATTATCGTTATTATTCTTGACTTTTTGGGTGGAGAATGTCTCACTAGATGTTCTTTGGGGTGGAGGCAAAGGCAGCAGTGGAAAGAAAAACCGGGACCTGTCCCGAAAGGAAAAAGTTGGGGAGATGTGAACATGAATGTAATTCATTCAAATTCAGATCAAATCAAACGGCCCGATTCTGGGTCTGGCAAAAGGTTGCCTAGGCTGGGATCTAGAAATCCAATGCCTGAAGATTTTGATGTGGGGGGAAACGGGAGTGCCCCGAGAAAACCCACTTTCACACGACAGGCGCCGAAAGTTTTGCCTGTCGTGTGCCCTGTACCTGAAAAAAGGAATTCATGTTAATAACATAGATTTTATTTATTTAGATTCTTTGTTGAGTGGATTGTGATTCTTGAAATATGTTGTAAGGTGATATGTATTTTGTTGGTGCACTTAATAATTTGTGTAGTGATGCCGTTAGTTTGTTTCTATTTTCTGCTTTTAGATAATATTTGAGAGAAAGTTCTGTTATTCTATCTCTTAAAGTTGGTAAATTACTAATTTGGTGTAGATAATTTGTTGGCGTAAAAGATGGTAAACTGAATGCGGATTTTAATATTTTGTTTTGTTGCACTTGGATTTTCTGGAGTGTGTTGTTTGACATATTGTATGTTACTTGACATCCGTACTCTATTAGTGGACGGATGTAAGCCTTGTATATTTGTATAATGGTGTTCGGTGCGCATTTCGATTGTTTACCAGTTATAGTCTTTGGATATGAAATCCTTTTTCTGATTGATGAGTGTATATTGTTTATGTGTTTTTCCATGTTAGTTTTGTGTCGAAAGTGACGCCAAGGAATGTGATGTTTTTTGCTCATGTTAATGGTTGTGTTTCCAAGTGATAGTTTTATTTTTTCTAGATTTTTTCTTTGCTTCTTTAGTTTTCTATAGAAGGTGATTGCTTGTGTTTTTGTCGGATTTAACACGACTCTCCACTTGTTGCTCCATGTTGAGACGTTGTTTACTGACATGGCCATTACTGGGCTTCCGGAGGTGCTCCAGATTGCAATGTCGTCTGCGTATTGTGAATTGTGTGTGTATGTTAGATTTGGAAAAGGTATGTCACTGACGAAAATTATGTATAGAAGTGGAGAGAGGACTGATCCTTGGGGCACTCCTGCCGTTATATTAAATAATTTGGATATGGTTTTATTGACTTTTACTTGTGCTGTTCTATTGGTTAAAAAATTTGAAATCCATTTGACTATCGTTGGATTTATTTGTAGGTGATTTAGTTTGTATATGATGGCGTTGTGCCAAACGCTGTCGAATGCTTTTTTTTGACATCTAGGAATACCCCGATGGTTATTTGATTGTTGTTGTAAGCTTTGATAATTGATTTGGTGAGTCGTGTTAGGTGATCTGTTGTTTGCCTATTTTTTCTGGAGGCATTTTGAGATTCTGGAAGGATGTTGTTTGATTCGCAAAAATGGAGAAGACGGTTGGAGATAATTCTCTCCATCAGTTTGCCAAGGCAGCTTAACAGACTGATGGGGCGGAAATTATCTGGATTTGTTCTGTTAGTTTGTTTTTTGGGGATCGTTGTTATGATGGCTTTTTTCCACGTGTCAGGGTAATACCCGGTCGCTAGTGAAATGTTCATGATGTTTGTGAGGTGTTGTAGTAGGAGAGTGGAACTTTTTTTGAGAATAATATTTGGTATTTGGTCATGTCCGGGGGAAGTGTTCTTCAAGTTTTTGATATTAATCTTTAGTTCGGATATGGTTATTTTTCTATTGATTGAATTTAAGTATGCTTCTAGTGTCTCTCTCCGGGAAATCCTGGTGAGAATGAAGCTTGGTTTGTATTTATGTAGTTGTTGACATGGTGTTGGTGTTGGTGTTGTGTGTCGAAATCTACTGAGTTTAAATCGCTAAAAGCGGATTTGTAATAGTCAGCTAATAAGTCAGCTTTCTCTTCGTTCGTCCTTGCGATTTTATTGTCGTGTGTCTAAAGTACTTCCAGCTTCTCTTATATATGCGTCTCCACATATATTACAAAGATTTGATAAACGAAGTTTTTCGCGTGACACGTTTGTTCCACGGCGTTTTCTGTGGCGTTTCATGTTTTATCTGTTTTTTATGTTATGTTGGTTGTCAGTTGATACTGTTTAATGACTTTACGAATCTCGGTTGTGATTACGTTGTTATTGAAAGGAATGTTCATTGCGGATATTTGCGTATGTTTGTTGCTGTTGTTGCAGAGTTATTGTTTTCTGTGGTTTCGAAACGCTGGCACTGTAATATTCGGTGTATCAGTTTCACAGTAGTAATGTATTAAAATCATTTTGCGCTGTTTGAATGGCATTCTGAGTGGAATAATTTCGATTTATTGTCTTTAATTCTCAAATTATTGTTTCCATTTTAACTCGTTCTGGATGGTGTAATTTATTATGGAGAAATATCTGCTTATTATATTCTTTCAGGGCGGTAGATCCTGGGGGGATGGGGAATACATCTTCCCTTCATTTCAGGTGGGGGATATTCTGTATACAATATTCCCCCATACAGTTTGGTCTGTTGAATTGTTTTATTTCATTACAAGCCTACAGATTGTGTGTTTGTTCTTGTGATTCTCGTGTTCTTACCAATCGATTTACATAATTAGGCCTAGATGTAGGATTTTTCAGTAGCCGAAATGTACATCTTTAATATAGGCGTTTTTATAAGCTTTTCGATCTAAGCGATAGTTTGTAAGTATCAGTCAGAAGGCCTAAGTATACATGCAAGGCTTGCAAGCACTATCACAGAATCTACGTACGTCTTGTACGTAGTGTAAGATTAAGTAAAATTTTCATCACAACAGATTGAAGAGAGCGTGAAATTCGAAAATAATACTCCCAAGCGAAAACTCCTGTTATCTAGATCTGGCAGGCGATTTGCAGCTTGTAGCTGCGTCAATCTTATGTGTTAATTGTGCGGTTTTCCTACGCTATTTGTTCTCATGCATGTCTAACGGGTTTTATTGTCGAACGCCTTACTCTCCTTAGTCAGCGAAGGTGCTGACCATAGTGTATATATAGTGTACAGTTAACGACAGGTTCGGGCCGCTCGGATACACACGCGCCTTACATCGCCCCTCTCCGCTCCCTTTAGTTTGAGCTTCGATTTTACAACAGGGCTCATATCATCCAGACGGTCATCTAATACCACGACAGAAAGCAAAATATCAACTTCTAGGGCAAGTGGTTTGATAAGTTCCCATGGCTGCACTTCGACAATCAGACTCAAAAAAGTCATATGCTTTCATTGTGCCAAGGCGTAAAATAGAGGTCTTTTTACAGGGAACTTGGAGAGGCCAGTGGAGTATTCCTTCATATCCACCGGCTTTTTTTTTTATGTGGAAAAAAAGGCAAAACAGAAATTCAACGAACACCAATCCTCCTCTCCCCACAGATTCGATATATCTCCAGAAGGTTTACTTGATGTAACTCCAGTGATTGTCTAGCTACATGATGGAAAAATGAAGCAGCAGGAAGAATGCAAAAGAAGTCTAGCGAAAAAATTCAGAAGTTTACGTTTCTTACTGCGTCAAAGTTTAGCATTACGTGGACATACTGATACGGTGGGGAACTTCCTGCAGTTAATGAAGCTCCTGGAAGAGGAAGAACCTACTTGTTAAAGAAAAGCACATTCACATCACCCCAGGCTCGGAATGAAATAATGGAGACGTTCAGCCATCAAATGCTGAGGAACATAGCACACGAATTGCATAAAAGTATAATATTTGCATTAATGGTTGATGGCACTGAAGATGTTAGAGTTGCCGAACAGGAAGCAATATGCGTACGATACGTAGATGAGCACCTTGACGTCCACCAGAAATTTCTTGGTTTGTACAATGATTCCAATACAACTGGTGAAACAATATCCTGGACCATACTTGATGTACTGACTAAACTCACTTTATCAGTTTCAGGATTTAGAGCACAAACTTGTGATGGAGCCGCTAACTTAACGATTGGAGCATGTGTAAAAACAAGAACACTATATTATTTTGCAAGTTAAACGTCACTTTCTTCTTCGTCATGCCACAATGAATGTGTGTTGACAAATCAGTTCTGATAAAACACCAGATATACTCTAGCTCTAGTTACCAGTTACTTTTCATGCAAAGAACAATTGAGCAATGACGAGAAAATTTTCGTTTTTTAACCGAAAATAGGGAGATAGAAATAAAACACATAAAATGAATTCAAGGAACTTGAAAATGACTCAGTATTCTCTAAAAACAGTTCATCAGGAACATGTAAAAGGAATAGCAAGAAGATAGTGCAAATTGTTTGGGATGATAAGTTTCATGGATGAATGACTATTCCAGTGGAAATAAACAAAAACACAACAACAAACTGTTCTTGTAGTATTAAATTGCTGATAAGTGTGGTCACTATAGACGAAAGGTTTTTTCTTTTTTTTGTTTCACACTTTTATTAATCCATTTGCAAAGTGAACATTTAGCATGGGATTAAATAAGATCCACCTAAAACAAAACATGATTGGATTTTCTATAAAGTTTTGTAAAAATTAGGGTATGTAGGAGGCTATTATTCTTATTTTCTAATCTTATCTTTGATTACTTAGCCTAATATTGGGCATAAATGTATTGAAAAATGACGAATCAGAGAACAGAATGAATACGAAACATTTAACTTTATTCTCGCTGATCGTTAAATGGAAAACTAGGGACAAAGAGGATGAGAAAAAGAGTATTATCTCTTTTAAGTGATCTCAGGAAAGTCGAACTATCTCAAGACTTGAGTAAAAAACCTGACCCACACTTGTCCACTACGGTACCATTAAGTCTATTGTTATCTTCATTGAAGGGTACACGGTTCTGCTAAAAATATCTATAATATTAACATGGCCATGACTCTTTTCAGGACTACCGAGTAAGTAGAGAGTCCATGGCTCGATGGAGACCCTGGAGAAGACATGGGAAAAAACTGATTAAGAAAAGAGGTTTCGTATACCAGTCCTTTTAGATGGTTTGTTTATTTGTTTTTGAATTTAGCGCAACACTACACGAGGGCTATTTGCACTAGCTGCTCCTAATTTAGCAGTGTAAGACTAGAGAGAAGGCAGCTAGTCATCATTACTCACGCCAACTTTTGGGTTACTCTTTTACCAACAAATGGTGGGTTGACTATCGTCACATAATAAAGCCCTCGCGGCTGAAAGGGTAAGCATGTTTGATGTGACGGGAATTCGAACCTGCAACCCTCAGATTACGCGTCGAGCGCCCTAACCACATAGTTATGCCGGGCCATTTTGAAGGATCTCATGAAAGCTTTTTACTGTTCCTGATTCTATTAAACAAAAACAAAAATTCGTGGTAGGTGTTTAGTTCTTGAAGGAGAGATTTTTCGCTTTCTAAAACTGGGGTGTTCGAGGATAATGTTATTCCCCTTCGCGCCCCTTGCGTAAATGCTGTGAAAAGATAGGGGATTAGTAATTACAATTTGAGCGATTGTTGATGGTTGTTAACCAAGGGATTTGGCGAATGTTTGGTAGATGTAGAGGTAGAGAGAAGATCAAAGCAAGTTTCACTTTAATAAATCTTAAAGAGATTTTACGTGGAAACTGTGTTGATATTTATAAGTTACAGGTTACGAAAGAAGAAATGCATAACTAAATGGTTATTTTATAAATATATCAATCCATTTTTACTGGGCTACCAAATCAGTGTTAAGTGGGCCAAGAGTTAACCAACTTGGAAAGTTTTTGACTGACAGAAGTTGAGCAACAATATCAAAAAGAGTAAAGAGGAAAAAGTGGACATAAAGCGTTTTTAACAAGCAAAGCAATGTGATGTAAGTGCTCATTGGATTGTCTTTGATGAGGTAAACTTGTAGTCACAGCCGTGAATATCAGATCATTACCATTTCAAGTGGGTTTTTCGTCATCAAGAATAATAAAACTTCTTTCCTTACCATTTCTTGTTTTACAATGTGTCTTCATCTGTCATGTGAAAGCATTGTATTATATAAGGCGTGCGACTCGTAATCTGAGGGTCGCGGGTTCGCATTCCGGTCGAGCCAAACATGCTTGCCCTTTCAGCCGTGAAGGCATTATAATGTTACGGTCAATCCCAATATTCGTTGGTAAAAGAGTAGCCCAAGAGTTGGCGGTGGGTGGTGATGACTAGCTGCCTTCCCTCTAGTCTTACACTACTAAATTAGGGACGGCTAGCACAGATAGCCCTCGAGTAGCTTTGTGCGAAATTCCAAAACAAACAAACAAGAAATATTATTATTTCAAACAAAGTCTGTAAAACTATTTTCAAAAAATGTTTCACTATGATAGTATTTTTACTCTTCTTCTTAACTGTAGTATTATTAACTATGATTATTTCATTGAGTTTTACACTCTTATATAAGAATAAATAATTCCAATTTTAAAAGTCTTTTAGATATGTGTTATGGGGTTTACTGTGGTACCTGAGTTTGGTCTTTTTACTGTCATGTTTATTGTGAGAGGAAGTACAACAAGAGACAAGTTTAAGCAGCAATGTTACAGAGAAAGAAATAGAACAATAACGTTTGTCCAGTTCAGTGGTATTTGAGACAGAAACCATAGAGTTAGGAAGTCGGAAAGAGATGACCTTGAAAATACTCTACATCAGTCAAACCAAAGGTTCGTTATGGGCAAAAAGTTCTGTAGTGCTTTGGCATCACAGCAATTTGTCTACTGAAGGTTGTCTTTTAGAGGTTATGAGGAAACGGAAGTGGATTTAAGTCAACTGTTGGAGTCAGAGGGTGATCCTAAACTCTTTATGTGGTTGACGTATATTTAGGATTATGTCTTCCCTAAAATTCAAAAGGAGATCACGAGTTTAACGGACAATACAGATATATTGCAAAGCATATAATATTTTGCCACTTTTTCAAGATTTTTTTAGAAAAGAGCAGCCATTAGACTTTCATGTCCATTGTGATTTTTATTGTGTAACTCTCATTACTCAGCCAACTTGTACAGAATCTTACGTGATTTGGGATTCTTTGCAGTGTGTTTATGAGTCTAGATGCTTGTTTGACAATCGTGGAAACTCAATATAATTTGTGAGACAATAACAAAATCTGAAACTGAATTTTACACTACTTTGAAATCGCTTTGCTCTACAAAGTGGACTCTTTATACCCCAACCATTTGGTCAGTGCTCAACCAGTACGAGCCAATGTTACTTAGTTTGAAAGAGATGGCTTCATCTGGGCCATCATATTCAGCAAACAAAATAAATTGAGTCCTGGAAATACTTCAGAAGCGGAAAACAGTCCTAGGATTAGTCCTAGCCAGTGAAATGATGGAGGAATTGGAGAACCTGAACAACTTCTTAAAAAAGAGAACACAAACCATTGCTGGGACACCTTTCTGCAATGGAGTGTGTCAACAGCAGTCTTAAAGGAGAAAGAACAAAGGAAAGCTTTAGAAAAGCATATGAGAAAACAATTGGATTAATCTACTCTTTTAATATCCGTCCAATTCAAATATGACATATGAAAAGACTACTCAAGCGATTTACTGGTGAGGCTGTTGCACGTGCACCATCATCTCTTTCGGAGTATTACAAACTGCTATATACTGAAGACATGTAGTTCAAAGAGGTTTCTGAGCAGGGAGGTCGAAAATAAACTTGAAAGATTGGAGTACGTTTATCTCATTGGAGAGACAGACAATATTTTGGGACGAAAACTCAGAGTTGACAAGCAAATCATTATATGTGCAATTAGCCATGATCATCTCAAAAAATAAATCTTCAATTCCAACACTGAAGCTACAAACATTTTGAGGGACATTCAGTTAGTTGTCTCTACTTCTCTATTGAAACTGTGAAGAGTTTCAGTGTTCTTATAACGATGAAGACCAGGCTTCGTAGATCTATGAAACAAAGACGACTTAATAAATTAGCCATTTGCCACATTCTTGAAGAACAACTTAATTATTTAGAAAGAAAAAGACTCTGCTGACAATTTATTACTACAATTGACCAGCGTAAGAATTTTTTTCTCTCGTGAACTAGTAAGTTCTTGCTATCCACTGATTGGAAAGAGCAATTTGAAAGTTAACTATACGTTAGTTTAAGTTACTGCGAAGTAAAAAAAAATAGAGGTTTTGTCAAAATTGTATTATAATGTTTTTCTTCCAAAAACGAGTACAAATTGTATTATTATTGTATTATATTACTAACATTATTATTACCATATTTATTTTATACCACTAGAGGGAAGTTTAACGGTTTCGAAACGCTCAATAAATGCTTTATGTTATTACGTTTGGGTTTATTTTGTTACTAAAAAAATGCAGCTGTGATTTTAAGTGTTTTTTTTAACTGTGTTGATGAAAATCCGTAAACTTACCGGTGTATTAGCGGAGGACGTTCCCTTTAGTCATACACTACGAAATGATGGACGGCTAGCGCGAATAATCCTCGGTCAGCTCTGCGCGAAATTCAAAAACAAACAAACAAATATATTTTAAATATTTTTTATCTTAACTGACGTTTTTCCTTTGCAGTTTTGTTAGTGTTAATATACACAACCGTTTATTATTAGAATATTCGTTAAATTATTAACACTGTAGTATTATAGTACAGTTATAATACCAACAATACAGCTGTACTTACATATTACGTATATGACTATTTTATAAGATATACATATAAAAAGATTTACTATATATTTTATGATTAGTTAAAAACACATAAACAGAAAATACAAGTTCTTAAGGAACAGAAGTAAGTTGAAAGGATATAAAGTATACTTAAGGGTTAAAAAACGAATTGTTAGACTGTATGATATTCCACAATATGCAAGTGTTAATCTGAAAGTAATGGTGTCAAGTGTATCGGTGTAATGATGGTTTAGTTACATATGCCATGAAGTGTCTCTATTCATCTACGGATTATACTCTTTAATAAGTATAGTTTCCATATTTTTTTTTTAAATCCTTCGTATTTTGTAAGGTAGAAATTTAAAATGGGTTTTCTGTGTTTTTTGTGTTCCCTTTCTATACAACAAGTGTTTCTGTTGAAGTGATTTTGTGTTGGTCATACGTGTGTAACATACTGATGTGTTGTGAGACACGTGTGTCTAAAGTACTTTCAGCTTCTCTTATATATACGTCTCCACATATATTACAAAGATTTGATAAACGAAGGTTTTCGCGTGACACGTTTGTTCCACGGCGTTTTCTGTGGCGTTTTATGTTTTATCTGTTTTTATGTTATCTTGGTTGTCAGTTGATACTGTTTAATGACTTTAGGAATCTCGGTTGTGATTACGTTGTTATTGAAAGGAATGTTCATTGCGGATATTTGCGTATGTTTGTTGCTGTTGCTGGAGAGTTATTGTTTTCTGTGGTTTCGAAATGCTGGCACTGTAATATTCGGTGTATCAGTTTCACAGTAGTAATGTATTAAAATCATTTTGCTCTGTTTGAATGGCATTCTGAGTGAATAATTTCGATTTATTGTCTTTAATTCTCAAATTATTGTTTCCATTTTAAGTCGTTCTGGATGGTGTAATTTATTATGAAGACATATCTGCTTATTATATTCTTTCAGGGCGGTAGATCCTGGGGGATGGGGAATACATCCCCCCTTCATTTCAGGTGGGGATATTGTGTATACAATCATCCCCTATACAATTTGGTTTGTTGAATTGTTTTATTGCATTACAGGCCTACAAATTGTGTGTTTGTTAGTGTGATTCTCGTGTTCTTACCAATCGATTTACATAATTAGGCCTAGATGTAGGATTTTTCAGTAGCCGAAATGTACATCTTTAATATAGGCGTTTTTATAAGCTTTTCGATCTAAGTGATAGTTTGTAAGTATCAGTCAGAAGGCCTAAGTATACATGCAAGGCTTGCAAGCACTATCACAGAATCTACGTACGTCTTGTACGTAGTGTAAGATTAAGTAAAATTTTCATCAAAAAATAATTATAGAGAGCGTGAAATTCGAAAATATTACTCCCAAGCGAAAATTCCTGTTATTTAGATCTAGCAGGCGATTTGCAGCTTGTAGCTGCGTCAATCTTATGTGTATATTGTGCGGTTTTCCTACGCTATTTGTTCTTATGCATGTCAAACCGGTTTTATTGTCGAACGCCTTACTCTTCTGAGCCGGCGAAGGTGCTGACCATAGTGCATATTTAGTGTACAGTTAACGACAGGTTCGGGCCGCTCGGATCCAGACGCGCCTTACATCGCCCCTCTCCGCTCCCTTTAGTTTGAGCTTTGATTTTACAACAGGGCTCATATCATCCAGACGGACATCTAATACCACGACAGAAAGCAAAATCTCAAAATATCAACTTCTAGGGCAACTGGTTTGATAAGTTCCCATGGCTGCACTTCGACAATCAGACTCAAAAAGTCATATGCTTTCATTGTGCCAAGGCGTAAAATAGAGGTCTTTTTACAGGGAAATTGGAGAGGCCAGTGGAGTATTCCTTCATATCCACCGGTTTTTGCAACTGGAAAAAAGGCAAAACAGAAATTCAACTAACACCAATCCTCCTCTCCCCACAGATTCGATATATCTCCAGAAGGTTTACTTGATGTAACTCCAGTGATTGTCTAGCTACATGATGGAAAAATGAAGCAGCAGGAAGAATGCAAAAGAAGTCTAGCGAAAAAATTCAGAAGTTTACGTTTTTTACTGCGTTAAGGTTTAGCATTACGTGGACATACTGATACGGTGGGGAACTTCCTGTAGTTAATGAAGCTCCTGGAAGAGGAAGAACCTACTTGTTAAAGAAAAGCACATTCACATCACCCCAGGCTCGGAATGAAATAATGGAGACGTTCAGCCATCAAATGCTGAGGAACATAGCACACGAAGTGCAGCAAAGTAAAATCTTTGCATTAATGGTTAATGGCACTCAAGATGTTACAGGTGCCGAATGGGAAGCAATATGCGTACGATACGTATATGAGAACCTTCCTTGACGTCCACGAGAAATTTCTTGGTTTGTACAGTGTTTCCAATACATCTGGTGAAACAATATCCTCGACCATACTTGATGTACTGACTGGACTCAATTTACAACAGCCACGATTAAGAGCACAAACGTATTATGGAGCCGCTAACATGAGTGGTGCGTACAGTGAATGCCAGGCAAAAGTAAAAGAGAAGCAACCGTCAGATTTGTTTTTTCACTGCGGAGCACACAAGGCTAATTTAATAATGTAACATGCAGTTGAAGGTTGTGAATGTGTTCGAAATTCTATCCAGTGGGTACATGAACTTGGTGTCTTGCTTCAGAGGTCAGGTAAATACAAGACAATGTCTGAAAATATTGTATCGTCAGACAGCCACAATGGTCCAGTTAAATACATCCGCCCACTGTGTTCAACACGCTGGTTGTGCCGCCTATCTGCAATTACATGTGCTAATGATCACTACAGTGACATTGTTGATTCTTTGTCTGAATTAGCAAATGAAAAATCTGATGTATCAGGGAAAGCACGAGGTCTGCTGGACAGATTTAACAAAAGATAGACAGTTTAAGGATTGTTTATGTCTCAGCATTCATTAGCTGTATTAGAGGAACTAAACCGTGCATTCCAAGCACAATCAGCGACAGTATCTGACATGATTGAAACCTCTGCAACGACAGTTGAGCAATTGCGGGTATTGCGAACAGAGGAAAATTACAACAAGATATTTCATGAAGCTGACAAAAAAGGTAGCTTCCCTTTATCTGGTGCCTATTGAAATACCACGCATTCGCAGACTCCCCAGAACATGATGGAAAAATGAAGCAGCAGGAAGAATGCAAAAGAAGTCTAGCGAAAAAATTCAGAAGTTTACGTTTTTTACTGCGTTAAGGTTTAGCATTACGTGGACATACTGATACGGTGGGGAACTTCCTGTAGTTAATGAAGCTCCTGGAAGAGGAAGAACCTACTTGTTAAAGAAAAGCACATTCACATCACCCCAGGCTCGGAATGAAATAATGGAGACGTTCAGCGATCAAATGCTGAGGAACATAGCACACGAAGTGCATCAAAGTAAAATATTTGCATTAATGGTTGATGGCACTGAAGATGTTAGAGGTGCCGAACAGGAAGCAATATGTGTACGATACGTAAATGATCACCTTGACGTACACGAGAAATTTCTTGGTTTGTACAATGTTTCCAATAATAATGGTGAAACAATATCCTGGACCATACTTGACGTACTGACTGGACTCAATTTACCAGTTTCAGGATTAAGAGCACAAACATATGATGGAGCCGCTAACTTAACGATTGGAGCATTCGTAAAAACAAGAACACTATATTATTTTGCAATTTAAACGACACTTTCTTCTTCGTCATGCCACTATGAATGTGGGTTGACAAATCAGTTCTGATAAAACACCAGATATACTCTAGCTCTAGTTACAAGTTACTTGACATGCAAACAACAGTTGAGTAATAAAGAGAAAATTTTCGTTTTTTAACCGAAAATAGGAAGATAGAAATAAAACACATAAAATGAATTCAAGGAACTTGAAAATGACTCAGTATTCTCTAAAAACAGTTATTCAGGAACATGTAAAAGGAATAGCAAGAAGATGGTGCAAATTGTTTGGGATGATAAGTTTCATGCATGAATGATTATTCCAATGGAAATAAACAAAAATACAACAACAAACTGTTCTTGTTGTATTAAATTGCTGATAAGTGTGGTCACTGTATACGAAAGGTTTTTTCTTTGATTTGTTTCACACTTTTATTAATCCATTTGCAAAGTGAACATTGAGCATGGTTTTAAATAAGATCCACCTAAAACAAAACATGATTGGATTTTCTATAAAGTTTTGTAAAAATTAGGGTATGTAGGAGGCTATTATTCTTATTTTCTAATCTTATCTTTGATTACTTAGCCTAATATTGGGCATAAATGTATTGAACAATGACGAATCAGAGAACATAATGAATACCAAACTTTTAACTTTATGCTCGCTGATCGTTAAATGGAAAACTAGGGACAAACAGGATGAGAAAAAAGAGTATTATCTCTTTTAAGTGATCTCAGGAAAGTCGAACCTTCACAAGACTCTAGTAAAAACCTGACCCACACTTCTCCACTACGGTACCATTAAGTCTATTGTTATCTTCATTGAAGGGTACACGGTTCTGCTAAAAATATCTATAATATTATCATGGCCATGACTCTTTTTAGGACTACCGAGTAAGTAGAGAGTCCATGGCTCGATGGAGACTTTGGAGAAGACATGGGGAAAACTGATTAAGAAAAGAGGTTTCGTATACAATCCTTTTAGATGGTTTGTTTATTTGTTTTTGAATTTTGCGCAACACTACACGAGGGCTACGAATGTTTGGAGATGTAGAGGTAGAGAGAAGATCAGAGCAAGTTTCTTCGGTGGTGATGACGGCTTTGATGATGTGGAGTTGATGGGAGTAAGAATGTCTATAGTATTCGAACAAATATGTCCCAGTAGTCGCCCTTTTAACAGGACTACTTGGTGACTGGGATTCATAAATCCAATGACATGGCTAGAATCACAGGGTCTAAGAGTGCCAGGAAATTAGATGTGGGGGAGAACCCCGAGAAAACCCAGTTTCAGAGGACAGGCGCCTAATTGTGTACCTGTCCTGTGCCCAGAAATGAAAAGGAAGCGTCATAAATTGATTAGTTATGTCTGTTGAGTGTACGTAGATGTCTTTCGAGGCTAGGCATTCATTGTAGAGAGATATTTTGTATAACGCTTGTTTTTGTTTGTTTTGAATTTCGCGCAAACCTATACGAGGGCTATCTACGCTATTCGTTTCTAATTTAGCAGTGTAAGACTAGAAGGAAGACAGTTAGTCATCTAAACCCACTGTCATATCTTGGGTTTCTCACTAACCAACGAATTGTGAGATTGACATTATAACGAATCCACAGCTGAAAGGACGAGCATGTTTGGTTGGACGGGTCTCTAACCGGTGGCCCGCAGATTGTGAATCGAAAACCCTAACCATCTGGCCCTGCCGAGTCGAAGGACTATCGTATGGGTTTAGTTTTGTTGTTGATGCATCGTTCTTAAGTTTGTAAGTATTATTAAAGTAAAATGTACAGGACTTTCGTATAGATTTATTCTAATTGTGATTTCATTCTCCCTATCTTTATTAGTATTATTGACGTAAAATGTACAAGCTTGTAGTGTTAATCTAATAGCGGAGAAATATTTAGATTAGGGAAATTTTAATAAATGTAAATGCTTTAGAAAACCGACAAATTGCACTCAATGGAACATAAAAATAAAAAAACTCGTGATCTTGAAATGTAGGAATTATTATAATTTAAACAATTTGTCCTTTATTAACCTCACCTGTTTGTCAGCCATCAGAAGTTAAATCACAGGCGTGTTTATTGTGTCATATAACACTCGAAGTAAAGTTAACGTATCTGTGAATATCAAATCAGTACAATGTGATTTGAAAAGGTAACATCCGGTTTTAAGTGTTCTATATTGTATATATTATCCGGAAGCGATCTGCAATAGAAGCTAGGGGACGTTACTCCTTATTATTCATCAAGGTAGCGAATAATAGAATTGACATCCTAATTATTTAGTCTGTTTTTATATATATTTATTTGAATGCTGGGACTTCTCAGTTGTCATTTTATTTGAAATGTATCATTATGTAATTGAACGAAACATGTTGTATCAGAGACCGTTCAGAGGAGGTTTTTGGTGTATAATTATACAATGCGAAACACAGAATTAAAGAATGTATTTAGAAGATTAATTCTAACGACTGTCGTGTTACCAACCAGTGATAAAACACGAGACGATGTTGTTACTAATATAAACAGGGACGACACTTCTACCTATGGGTAGGATTCTACGCTGTGCCCACTGAACAATTAACTCTATTGAGAAGCGAACAGTAAACCTATGGACTACGTTATGGAGCTATATTTATAAAAGATGATGCATCCATGCACACTTGGAAACACAGTAGGTGTGCTTCGTGCACTTCGTTAGTAATCCAATACAGGGGTAACGAAGTACAATAAAACGTTGTGTAGTGCTTTGTACAACTATTTCGTTTGGTGTTGTAACAAGCACCTGGCGACAACCTATGGATATAACACCAAGTACATCCCGTTATAGGCAAAGCACAGACAACCTATTATGTAGCTTTGCGCTTAGCAACAAACTAAACAAGACTGAATACGTAATACCATATAGAAAGCAGGCATAATCTAAAATTCTATCATATTTAAACATTATCTATTGTTTGAGTTGCTGGTTTTTTTGTCCAAAAAACTTTAATGAATGTGTTATTTGATATCCTTAAATCATAATTAGTTAGTAAAGTGTATGAACAAGCACTAAATATAGTCAGTAGTTTACTGACAGACATGTTTCAAAATGCACGTAAGATAGGGAGATGTATAGGCACAAATATATTTTAATATCTACTGTTATGTTTATATTTACACTCAAGAAAAAAACTTTACAAATCTTTGTATGTAATAGAATAAACAGCTTTACTGACGTACACACCTTTAGTATGCTGAACAGTTAGTATGCAAGACAGTTGTATATGTGTATTAACAATTCATAACCTCTTTTTTATCACTATCCATATTATATATGTAAATATCAGTATTACTGTTTCGTTCCTTTCTTCCCCTCACGTGGCACAGCGGAATGTCTTCAGATATACTCCACTAGAAACTGGTGTTTGATCCTACAGATGTGTAGCATTTCTACTAATAACAAAGTGTAAACACAGATTTATTTATTATTATTTTTGCATCTCAGCTTCAACTATTTGAAACGTGGGAAAGTCAACACTAATTATGATAAAGAAAGTCACTTCTGTGGTGAAATCTTTGTTAACTTTACTTGCTTATTACAGGAACGGCAGGTGAGCAGTGTTTAATAAATCACGGTACCTTGCATCTTTACGAGATCTTCACACGAGTAATATTTATTGGAGAATGGGCCTTTGGTGGAACTTTTGATTTTGGACATGAGCCACGTTATAAATCCGAGTGATACCATAAAATATTCCCCGCTTCTAATTAGCTGCTTTCCATTTAATTGATTTGTTTGGAATTAAACACAAAGCTGCACAAATGGGCTATCTGTGCTCTAGCCGTCACGGGTATCGAAACCCAGCTTCTAGCGTTGTGAGTCCACAAACATACCATTGTGCCACTGGGGGGCCATTTAATTATTAGTTCAGAATTAAAGACGTCATGCGTAATCTTCCCTTAATACAAAATTTATTACAATAAATTTCAAAATGTATTTTAATGCCTGTTTCAACAATATGGCTGTAAAATGTTTTGATCTTGGTTAATTTGCCCATTTTCTTTTGTGAAGTGTATCGGTAATTAAGCCTACAAATATGTTGCTCTTGAAATTTACTATGTTATAAATTTGAAGGCGATATAAATAATCACTTGTTTAAGTTGAGGTGCTTTTCAGTTTACAACAAGTGCTTATCGCCGGTAACACCTTTTAGTTGTTATAGCAATCATCTAAAAACTACAAATATCGCTAAATTTGCGTTATCATAAAATAGCAGAAACGTTAATAACATTTGGACTGTATTTTTTATTGAATTTTCCTACTTTGTTTGTTTAATTCTGACAAAAGTTTCAGATGACTCATGCTGATCCTATCAACATATTTCCAACTAAAACCTGATACAAAGATTGAAGTCCGTAAAAGAATATTGTTCACGTGCTAAATATTTTTGTAAACATGATTTTATCTGCTTGTAATTATTATAGAAATTTTTAAACACCTCGTATATTTATTTCCTATGCAAAGTTAGTGTTAGAATGTGGCCCAGAAGGTTACTGAGATTGTCTTATACTAGTTACTTCATTTAGTTCTTTCTTATGGTAGATAATGTCTATTCTGGCTGATAAGGTACTATAACAAAATAGTGTCTGTGTTCGATGGATATACGACTGCAATACCCTTTGCTAACTAAATTTACAATGCCTTTATGTTATAGCCAACTAATGTTATGAGAGAATTATGGTTGTAAGGTAACACTATCAACTAGAGAGAGAAATCAAGTCTACTTGTACAATTGAAGTGCGTTATTTGGAGTTCACGGTATTTTGACCCTATGCAGACCAAACTCATTCGAATGAAAGTTGTAGGACTAAACACAGCCTAGTAGAAGCACCGACAGTGACTTTGTCTATGCAAATTTGTACATTTTTTCTTTCTGTTTTAGTGTAGAAATAAAGATTTTGCTCATTTCGTCCGGTATCCTTATTTCACATACACTAAGAAACTTAGTCAGTTTTTTAAAAGTAGTTATCCATATACTTCGCGACCAAATCAACTTTATTAGCAAGCTTAACTGAGCGATGCTTGTAAGTTTACCTGTCAAAATAATGAATTTTCAGAAAGTAAGACAATTCTCTGTTATAAGATTTTGTTTAAAATTTATCAAGCAGATTATTACAGAATATCAACTGTGGCTTTTTCGTTGAATCAGTTATGATATAATAAAAATCTAACTCCTCAAGCAAGACAGTGTCGCTCAAGGTGCTTAAGAGAAACTCAGTAAAGAACATCCGTTAACGTGAAGATAACCCAAAGAAGGTTGAAACGTTGTTCTCTGCTTTATTTTAATAAGTTTTAATACCCATACCAGTCGTCTTGAGATACATCACTCAAGAACAAATAGGCATGTTAGATTGTTTTGGATTAATAAAAAAGAGACAATTTTTTGTTTATAAAAAGTCACTGAATAATACTCATGCCTGTAATAAATTACTCAATTATTAAGCCCATGATGCTTATGCTCTCTATTTTAAACGCGCAAAATAAAGGTACCGGTAATATGTGTACATTTTGTGTATTGTGCTGACATTTGTAGTTATAAGAATGAACGTAAGGATAATACCTTCTCTTTTGTACTCGCAGATAGAAACTCCTTATTGTTTGGTTTTTGTAAACATTTTCCCTGTTATGTCGTTCAAGCTCAAAGTAATTTGCAACCATAAAACAACAAAGATGTTTTAAATTAAAACCACTTCGAAATTTAGTGTTTCAATATTTAATGACAAATATAAATACATATTTAAATAAAAATTATATTTTAATATTACACATTTTGATGTCTGTGTGTGTGTTTTTCGTATAGCAAAGCCACAAAGGACTATCTGTTCAGTCCACCGAGGGAAATCGAACCGCTGATTTTAGCGTTGTAAATCCGGAGACATACCGCTGTACTAGCGGAGGGCATTTTGATGACAACGTTCAAAGTAGCAATGCACACCTTTATGTTGTATTATTAGGTATACATACATTTATAGACGCTATTTTCTTTGAAATTGTGCAGCTAGATTTCTTTATATTTAATTTAACAAAATCTAAGGGCAGTTACAGTTAATTATATAAGAAAAATGTTCTATGTATATAATTACTTTGGTTTTTATATAAGAATATAAACAAAGGATTTTAAAAAAACTATCGATTTAACTGAATATCTTGTTGATGGGTAGGTAAAGTGCATTTTAATGAGTCAAATGTTAGTTGGTGCTTGAATTTGCTCTGTCTGTCAAGTACCTCATTGTGAGTACATGTATTTGTGGATAGATTTTAGGACCCCTTGCTAACTTCTTTTTAGAATTCAAGAGCTACGTTAAGTTATATTTATATATTAACGAATATTAATACAATACTAAAAAGTGACCAAAACTTTTTTAAACAGAATCTATATAAGTATAATAATAAGCCTCGTATTACGGGGTGAAAAATGAAGAATAAATAATAAATTGAAAATCATAAATTTGTTGTAAATTTATAAAAGAAAGTTCAATTTCATAATTGATTGTGAAGTTTTTCTTTTTACTGCTTCTCCTTCCTTTTGATTTGAGTTCCTTTCAATCTTATCATTATGAGGTGCAAAGATTCACGAGTTAATTTAACACTTTACGTTTTCTTATCTTCTAAACGATCCACGCATGGCCAGGTGGTTAGGGCGCCAGACTCATAACGTGAGGGTCGAAAGTTTCGAATATCCGTCACACCAAGTATGCTTGGGTTTTCAACTGTAGGTGCATTACAATGTGACGATTAATCTCGCTATTCGTTGTTAAAAGACTATTCCAAGAGTTGTCGGTGGGTGGTGATGACTAGGTGCCTTCTCTCTTGTCTTATGCTGCTAACTTTGGGACTGCTAGTGCAGATAGCCATCGTTTAGCTTTGCGCGAAGTTCCAAACAAATAAAACCTTCTGAAAGCTTTATGCGGCTATTTTAAATTAACGAAATTGGTCTTTAACCAGTGTTATGTAGCATTATAAGCTTTTAACTTGTTGCTAATACCTCGCTTCCAATTATCGAATCAACTCAATTACTTTTCTTTTATAAATATTCCGCTATATGGTTAACATTAAGGTTTTGTTTTAATCAGGTGTAGTAATGTCAAAGCATTATCTTATACTCACTTGTGTGTCTTTGGGGTGACAGAGGTTGACTTGAAGTCATATAGCACTCATTATCAAATCAGTTGCTTATCTAAAAGTGTTTTATACTTTACTTACTTTTTACAATATATTTATGTTCTACTCTACATATTGTGGGATATTTTATAGTTGCAAATGCTCCTTGCAAATTCGTGGGAAAAAATAACTGTGCAAAAAACGTTTTCGCTCCTTAATTTGAGCAATCATTCACACTTTCCTGTTAATTTTCCAGTAAACCTGTACAGTCAATCGTGACAGTTGCTTTATCTCTCTTGTGCTTCCTTCTGACTTCATTATTCTTCAAATTTCTGGAATTTAAATACAGATGCTTATTTTAAAACGCCTATGCATGGCTTTGTAAATTTGCATCTAAATTCACGGAGCTAGTTTTCAGACATCACTAAACATCATGACATTAGGATGGAGGGCTCTAATTTCAAAGTTCCTTAAACATATTAGTTAGTTCAGTCAAACCTCAAAGCTCCATACGTTTTGGGGAAATCCCTTCACGGGTTATTCGAGATAGTTTCATTTATGTTTTCTAGAAGCTAAGAGTCTATATAATACTTTTCCGATAGCTTTATTAAAGATTTTGTATGAAACGTAAGTAGATACACAAGTGTAATTTACAGGGAAGGGACATGTTTACCAATTTTGAAGCGTGGCGTCTTATCCCCTCACTTTTTGAAATATGGGGATATGCTATTTTTCGAGTTAAATATTTTCCTCTCAATTACTTTTGCGTAAAACCATTTGTTATGACAAACGAATTTTGCACTGTGACCGTACGAAAACTCAAGAAACATTACATCTCCCGAAGTCTTGGCACAACATGCGAAGTGTTTTGAAATACAAATAGGCAGTTGGCCTTTGACGACTAAGGAAAGGAAATAAAGAATCGTGTATATTGCGAGCTGTTTGTTTTTTCAATTCCTGTGAAGTTAGATTAATTATGTACATTATTTCACTTCAGTGGCAGAGCTGTATGTGTGCGGACTTACAGTGCTAAAAACCGGGTTTCGATACATCTGGTGGGCAGAGCATAAATAACTCATTATGTAGTATCTTTGCTTAACTTGAAACAAACAAAATGATTTCACTTCTGTAAATCATACATATTATATATGTAGACAAGAGGCTCAATTTGTAAAAAGTGGTTGTTCGTACTGTTAGTGTAAGACAACGAATTAGAATTAAGGACATTTTAAAAACTCATTAGAAAATTTACTGTAGGAACTGAATTATAGTTTTTAAAAGACATGTTTGTATTTTTATTTTCTATATTTTAAAAGACAACAGTGTTATCCAGCGTTAGCTTTTGTTCTTATTTTGATTGAGTTTATTTGCACTCAATTCATTATGGTTAGAACTTGTTTACAGTCGGAAAGCAACTAAAGATTTTAAACATTGAGACATAAAAGAAAAAGATAATAGAAGTGGAAAGGTATATATTTAGTAATTTTTGTTTGTTGCTCGAGGATTATCTGTGCAAGCCGTCCCTAATTTTGCGGTGTAAAACTAGAGGGAAAGCAGTTAGTCATCACCATCCACCGCCAACTCTTGGGCTACTCCTTTAACAACGAATAGTGGGATTGACCGTCACTTTATAACGCCCCCACGGCTCCAAGGGCAAGCATGTTTGGCGCGACGGGGATGCGAACCCGCGACCCTCATATTACGAGCGGCACGCCTTAACACGTTTGGCATTTAGTAAGTTATTATGGAAAAGATGTTGTTCAATTCATTGTACAAAGGAAGAATTTTCTTGCTTGTGACTAATGTGAATGTAATTAAATAAACTTACCATTCTTTCATGAACTTTGATATGTCTTATATCTGAAATTATTTATGTGTACTCTGAACAAAGTGGAACGAATATTTGATGAACAATAATAAGATGAGTCTAAATGTAGCGCAACTAGAACTCGGACAAACTAATAGTTTAAGGAAGTAGTGATTTCTTTTTATTATTAAGACTAAACAGTTAACAAGCTCTTACATTCACAGATGCTGTAAATATTCAAGATGGTAATCTGTGTGTTAGTGAATTAATGACAGATCATTGTTTTCGATTTTGGGGAGGTAGGAACTCGTTTAGCTCGCTGTTGTTTATTCTTGTTTAATAAATGATCTCGATATAATTAAATATTTTTTTTTTCACTTTAATAAATCTTAAAGAGATTTTACGTGGAAACTGTGTTAATATTTATAAGTTACAGGTTACGAAAGCAGAAATGCATAACTAAATGGTTATTTTATAAATATATCAATCCATATTTAGTGGGCTGCCAAATCAGTGTTGAGTGGGCGAAGATTTAACCAACTTGAAAAGTTTTTGACTGATAGAAGTTGAGCAACAATATCAAAAAGAGTAAAGAGGAAAAGTGGACATAAAGCGTTTTTAACAAGCAAAGCAATGTGATGTAAGTGCTCATTGGATTGTTTTTGATGAGGTAAACTTGTAGTCACAGCCCTGAATATCAGATCATTACCATTTCAAGTGGGTTTCTCGTCATCAAGAATAATAAAACTTCTTTCCTTACCATTTCTTGTTTTACAATGTGTCTTCATCTGTCATGTGAAAGCATTGTATTATATAAAACGTGCGACTCGTAATCTGAGGGTCGCGGGTTCGCATCCCGGTCGCGCCAAACATGCTCGCCCTTTCAGCCGTGAGGGCATTATAATGTTACGGTCAATCCCACTATTCGTTGGTAAAAGAGTAGCCCAAGAGTTGGCGGTGGGTGGTGATGACTAGCTGCCTTCCCTCTAGTCTTACATGCTAAATTAGGGAATGCTAGCACAGATATCCCTCGAGTAGCTTTGTGCGAAATTCCAAAACAAACAAACATGCAATATTCTTATTTCAAACAAAGTCTGTGAAACTATTTTCAAGAAATGTTTCACTATGATAGTATTTTTACTCTTCTTCTTAACTGTAGTATTATTAACGATGATTATTTCATTGAGTTTACACTCTTATATAAGAATAAAGAATTCCAATTTTAAAAGTTTTTTTTAGATATTTGTTATGGGGTTTATTGTGGTACCTGGGTTTGGTCTTTTTACTGTCATGTTTATTGTGGGAGGAGGTACAACAACAGACAGGTTTAAGCAGCAATGTTACAGAGAATGTGAAGGCATGAAGCCTAATGATAAAGAAATAGAACAATAACGTTTGTCCAGTTCAGTGGTATTTGAGACAGAAACCATAGAGTTAGGAAGTCGGAAAGTGATGACCTTGAAAATACTCTACATAATCAAACCAAAGGTTTGTTATGGGAAAAAAGTTCTGTAGTGCTTTGGCATCACAGCAATTTGTCTACTGAAGGTTGGCTTTTAGAGGTTATGAGGAAACGGAAGTGGATTTAAGTCAACTGTTGGAGTCAGAGGGTGATCCTAAACTCTTTATGTGGTTGACGTATATTTAGGATTATGTTTTCCCCTAAAATTCAAAATGAGATCCTGAGTTTAACAGAAAATGCAGAAATATTGCAAAGCATATAATATTTTGCCACTTTTTCAAGATTTTTTTAGAAAAGAGCAGCCATTAGACTTTCATGTCCATTGTGATCTTTATTGTGTAACTCTCATTACTCAGCCAACTTGTACAGAATCTTACGTGATTTGGGATTCTTTGCAGTGTGTTTATGAGTCTAGATGCTTGTTTGACAATCGTGGAAACTCAATATAATTTGTGAGACAATAACAAAATCTGAAACTGAATTTTACACTACTTTGAAATCGCTTTGCTCTACAAAGTGGAATCTTTATACCCCAACCATTTGGTCAGTGCTCAACCAGTACGAGCCAATGTTACTTAGTTTGAATGAGATGGCTTCATCTAGGCCATCATATTCAGCAAACAAAATAAATTGAGTCCTGGAAATACTTCAGAAGCGGAAAACAGTCCTAGGATTAGTCCTACCCAATGAAATGATGGAGGAATTGGAGAACCTGAACAACTTCATAAAAAAGAGAACACAAACCATTGCTGGGACACCTTTCTGCAATGAAGTTTGTCAACACCAGTCTTAAAGGAGAAAGAACAAAGAAAAGCTTTAGAAAAGCATATGAGAAAACAATTGGATTAATCTACTCTTTTAATATCCGTCGAATTCAAATATGACATATGAAAAGACTACTCAAGCGATTTACTGGTGAGGCTGTTGCACGTGCACCAACATCTCTTTCGGAGTATTACAAACTGCTATATACTGAAGACATGTAGTTCAGAGGGTTTCTGAGCAGGGAGGTCGAAAATACTTTTGAAAGATTGGAGTACGTTTACCTCATTGGTGAGACAGACAATAATTTGGGACGAAAACTCAGAGTTGACAAGCAAATCATTATATGTACAATTAGCCATGATCATCTGAAAAAATAAATCTTCAATTCCAACACTGAAGCTACAAACATTTTGAGGGACATTCTGTTAACTGTTCCTACTTCTCTATTTAAACTGTGAAGAATTTCAGTGTTCTTATAACGCTGAAGACCAGGCTTCGTAGATCTATGAAACAAAGACGACTTAATAAATTAGCCATTTGCCACATTCTTGAAGAAAAACTTAATTATTTAGAAAGAAAAAGACTCTGCTGACAATTCATTACTACAATTGACCAGCGTAAGAATTTTTTTCTCTCGAGAACTAGTAAGTTCTTGCTATCCACTGATTGGAAAGAGCAATTTAAAAGTTAACTATACGTTAGTTTAAGTTACTGCAAAAGAAAAAAAATAGAGGTTTTGTCAAAATTGTATTATAATGTTTTTCTTCCAAAAACGAGTACATATTGTATTATTATTGTATTATATTACTAACATTATTATTACCATATTTATTTTATACCACTAGAGGGAAGTTTAACGGTTTCGAAACGCTCAATAAATGCTTTATGTTATTACGCTGGGGTTTATTTTGTTACTAAAAAAATGCAGCTGTGATTTTAAGTGTTTTTTTTAACTGTGTTGATGAAAATCCGTAAACTTACCGGTGTATTAGCGGAGGACTTTCTCTTTAGTCATACACTACGAAATGATGGACGGCTAGCGCGAATAACCCTCGGGTAGCTCTGCTCGAATAACTCTCGTGTAGCTCTGCGCCAAATTCAAAAACAAACAAACAAACATATTTTAAATATTTTTTATCTTAAACGAAGTGTTTCTTCTTAAGATAATTTTGCTTGTATGTCCAGTATCCAGCTACAAATGTGAATGCAGCTTTTCTCATTAAGACGGTTAAAGACGTGGTTAGGGTCAACTATGTCTCAGTGCCGCCTCAACCATGTGGCAGTTTGTCACACTCACAAAGATGAGGTGCCAGGATAAAAATAGAAGAGATTATGAAAGAATTCATAAACAGATCATCACAAAGGAGATCTACGTTTGGGAACATGTAGACTAGAGGACCAATGAATAATTATGTGCTACATTGTATTGATGTGTAATTTTCAAGAGTTCGCAGAGACATTTTAATTATTTTTATCAACAACATTTTCGGTAGATATAAACTTATGAAGGGAAATTACTAATTTCATTAATATTTGAAAACGTAATTCATGCAATGAAAGTTACAAGTAACCTTGTCAAGTATAATGACCATCTTTTATACTGTGCAGGAATAAATTCATGTTGCAGCTAATTTGTGACACATTTGTCTTTATTCTGTTAACATTTTGAAAACTGTTCACAAGACCTTACTTACACAAACCTGCATGGAAACCGTGAAGTATCGTGGCAACACGAGTACTCTGTGACTGTATGTTTACAGCTTTCAGGTTCTCGTAATTAGAGATTACCAATTTGCAAATTGAACAGTCCACATAAGTTGTTGCAAAAATCATCCCCACCCCCATCAGGTGTAAAAACTCTACGCCCCAGGATTCTTTGTTATGTATAAAGCATCGTAATTGTCTGTATTGGATTTTTATTGCTACGTCTAAGAATGTTAAGTATCCTTCTGGGTTGGGTCGTTTAAGTGTTAACTTGGTTAATAGGTAAGGGTTTATAGGAAATAGTGAAGCATTCTAGTGCTTCTATTGCAACTACAATCATATCCCCAGTGCCGTAATTGGATAGCGCACGGTACTTATAAGACAGTACTTGTGGGATATACCGGGGTTGTGAGTTCGAGACTCACCTGGGAAATAAACATTTTGTTCTCTACCTCGTTGTCACGTAGGCAAAGCATTTCAATTGAAATTCACGATCTGATATTTTGGCTTGGCATGACCAGGTGGTTAAGACACTCGACTCGTAATTCGAGAGTCGCGAGTTCGAATTCCCTTCACACCAAACACGCTCGCCCTTTGATTCATGGAGGCCTTATAAGGAGACTATCAATTCCAATATTCGTTGTTAAAAGACCTGCACAAGAGTTATTGTGGACTGTGATACTACATTAAAGACGGCTAGAGCAGACAACCCTCATGAATCTTATCGCGAATTTCAAAACAAATCGTTTCGGAAATATGCCCTCGATATATCTCTACCATATTTCTGTTATTAAACCTGTGTTTTATCTATATCTGTGAAGAGTTTTGATTTCTCGTGTCACTGCTGCACTGTTATCTTTTGCAACTCCTTTGTTTGGTTTGTACAAAGTGTATAAAATAACTGTTGTGTGAGACAAATATAAGTATTGTGTGGGTGGTTTCCAATGTGATGTTTGCTGGAAATTGTCTTGATCCTCGTATACACTAAACATCCTCGCCCTTTCAGTCGTGGTGTCGCTATAATGTGACGATCAGTTGCAATATTAGTTGATAATAGAGTAGCCAACAGTTGGCGGTGGGTGGAGACGAATTGCTGCTTTCCCTCTTGTGTGTGTGTGTGTTTTCTTCAGCAAAGCCACATTGGTCTCTCATCTGAGTCTACCGAAGGGTATCGAACCCATGATTTTAACGTTGTAAATCCGTAAACTTACCGGTGTATTAGCGGAGGACTTTCCCTTTAGTCATACACTACGAAATGATGGACGGCTAGCGCGAATAACCCTCAGGTAGCTCTGCGCGAAATTCAAAAACAAACAAACAAACATATTTTAAATATTTTTTATCTTAACTGACGTTTTTTCCTTTGCAGTTTCGTTAGTGTTAATATATACAACCGTTTATTATTAGAATATTCGTTAAATTGTTAACACTCTAGTATTATAGTACAGTTATAACACTAACCATACAGCTGTACTAACATATTACGTATATGACTATTTTATAAGATATAAACATAAAAAGATTTACTATATATTTTATGAGTAGTTAAAAACACATAAACAGAAAATACAAGTTCTTAAGGAACAGAAGTAAGTTGAAAGGATATAAAGTATACTTAAGGGTTAAAAACGAATTGTGAGACTGTGTGATATTCCACAGTATGCAAGTGTTAATCTCAAAGTAATGGTGTCAAGTGTATCGGTGTAATGTATTGTTTTTGAATGATGGTTTAGTTACATATGTCATCAAGTGTCTCTATTCATCTACGGATTATATTCTTTAATAAGTATAGTTTCCATATTTTTTTCCTTTTAAAATCCTTCGTATTTTGTAAGGTAGAAATATAAAATGGGTTTTCTGTGTTTTTTGTGTTTCCTGTCTATACAACAAGTGTTTCTGTTGAAGTGGTTTTGTGTTGGTCATACGTGTGTAACATACTGATGTGTTGTGAGACACGTGTGTCTAAAGTACTTCCAGCTTCTCTTATATATGCGTTTCCACATATATTACAAAGATTTGATAAACGAAGTTTTTCGCGTGACACGTTTGTTCCACGGTGTTTTCTCTGGCGTTTCATGTTTTATCTGTTTCTTATGTTATGTTGGCTGTCAGTTGATACTGTTTAATGACTTTACGAATCTCGGTTGTGATTACGTTGTTATTGAAAGGAATGTTCATTGCCGATATTTGCGTATGTTTGTTGCTGTTGTTGCAGAGTTATTGTTTTCTGTGGTTTCGAAACGCTTGCACTGTAATATTCGGTGTATCAGTTTCACAGTAGTAATGTATTAAAATCATTTTGCGCTGTTTGAATGGCATTCTGAGTGAACAATTTCGATTTATTGTCTTTAATTCTCAAATTATTGTTTCCATTTTAAGTCGTTCTGGATGGTGTAATTTATTATGAAGAAATATCTGCTTATTATATTCTTTCAGGGCGGTAGATCCTGGGGGGATACATCCCCCCTTCATTTCAGGTAGGGGTATGGTGCAAACAATCATCCCCCCTACAGTTTGATCTGTTGAATTGTCTTATTGCATCACAGGCCTACAAATTGTGTGTTTGTTCTTGTGATTCTCGTGTTCCTACCAATCGATTTACATAATTAGGCTTAGATGTAGGATTTTTCAGTAGCCGAAATGTACAGCTTTGATATAGGCGTTTTTATAAGCTTTTCGATCTAAGCGATAGTTTGTAAGTATCAGTCAGAAGGCCTAAGTATACATGCAATGCTTGCAAGCACTATCACAAAATCTATGTACGTCTTGTACGTAGTGTAAGATTATGTAAAATTTTAAAACAATATCCTCGACCATATTTGATGTACTGACTGGACTCAATTTACCAGTTTTAGGATGAAGAGCACAAACTTATGATGGAGCCGCTAACTTAACGATTGAAGCATGAGTAAAAACAAGAACACTATATTATTTTGCAAGTTAAACGTCACTTTCTTCTTCGTCATGCCACTATGAATGTGGGTTGACAAATCAGTTCTGATAAAACACCAGATATACTCTAGCTCTAGTTACAAGTTACTTTTCATGCAAACAACAGTTGAGTAATGAAGAGAAAATTTTCGTTTTTAACCGAAAATAGGAAGATAGAAATAAAACACATAAAATGAATTCAAGGAACTTGAAAATGACTCAGTATTCTCTAAAACAGTTCATGAGGAACATGTAAAAGGAATAGCAAAAAGATGGTGCCAATTGTTTGGGATGATAAGTTTCATGGATGAATGACTATTCCAATGGAAATAAACAAAAACACAACAACAAACTGTTCTTGTAGTATTAAATTGCTGATAAGTGTGGTCATTATAGACGTAAGGTTTTTTCTTTCATTTGTTTCACACTTTTATTAATCCATTTGCAAAGTGAACATTTAGCATGGGATTAAATAAGATCCACCTAAAACAAAACATGATTGGATTTTCTATAAAGTTTTCAAAAATTAGGGTATGTAGAAGGCTATTATTCTTATTTTCTAATCTTATCTTTCATTACTTAACCTTATATTGGGCATAAATGTATTGGTCAATGACGAATCAGAGAACAGAATGAATACCAAACATTTAACTTTATGCTCGCTAATCGTTAAATGGAAAACTAGGGACAAACAGGATGAGAAAAAAGAGTATTATCTCTTTTAACTGACCTCAGGAAAGTCGAACCTTCTCAAGACTTGGGTAAAAACCTGACCCACACTTGTTCACTACGGTACCATTAAGTCTATTGTTATCTTCATTGAAGGGTACACGGTTCTGCTAAAAATATCTATAATATTAACATGGCCATGACTCTTTTCAGGACTACCGAGTAAGTAGAGAGTCCATGGCTCGATGGAGACCCTGGAGAAGACATGGGGAAAACTGATTAAGAGAAGAGGTTTCGTATACTAATCCTTTTAGATGGTTTGTTTATTTGTTTTTGAATTTCGCGCAACACTACACGAGGGCTATTTGCACTAGCTGTCCCTAATTTACCAGTGTAAGACTAGAGAGAAGGCAGCTAGTCATCATCACTCACGCCAAGTTTTGGGTTACTCTTTTACCAACAAATGGTGGGTTGACTGTCGTCACATAATAAAGCCCTCGCGGCTGAAAGGGTAAGCATGTTTGATGTGACGGTAATTCGAACCTGCAACCCTCAGATTACGCGTCGAGCGCCCTAACCACATACTTATGCCGGGCCATTTTGAAGGATCTCATGAAAGCGTTTTACTGTTCCTGATTCTGTTAAACAAAAACAAAAATTCGTGGTAGGTGTTTTGTTCTTGAAGGAGAGATTTTTCGCTCTCTAAAACTGGGGTGTTCGAGGATAATGTTATTCCCCTTTGCGCCGCCGGCGTAGATGCTGTGAAAAGATAGGGGATTAGTAATTACAATTTTAGCGATTGTTGATGGTTCTTACCCAAGGGATTTGGCGAATGTTTGGTAGATGTAGAGGTAGAGAGAAGATCAAAGCAAGTTTCTTCGGTGGTGATGACGGCTTTGATGATGTGGAGTTGATGGGAGTAAGAATGTCTATGGTATTCGAACAAATATGTTTCAGTAGTCGCCCTTTTAACAGGACTACTTGGTGACTGGGATTCATAAATCCAATGCCATGGCTAGAATCACAGGATCTAAGAGTGCCAGGAAATTAGATGTGGAGGAGAACCCCGAGAAAACCCTCTTTTAGAGGACAGGCGCTGAATTGTCTACCTGTCCTGTGCCCAGAAATGAAAAGGAAGCGTCATGGTTGATTAGTAATGTCTGTTGAGTGTGCTTGGATGTCTTTCGAGGCTAGGCATTCATTGTAGAGAGATATTTTGTATAACGCTTGTTTTTGTTTGCTTTGAATTTCGCTTAAACCTATACGAGGGCTATCTACGCTATTCGTTTCTAATTTAGCAGTGTAAGACTAGAAGGAAGACAGCTAGTCATCTAAACCCACTGTCATATCTTGGGTTACTCACTAACCAACGAATTGTGAGATTGACTGTCACATTATAACGAATCCACAGCTGAAAGGACGAGCATGTTTGGTTGGACGGGTCTCTAACCGGTGGCCCGCAGATTGTGAATCGAAAACCCTAACTATCTGGCCCTGCCGAGTCGCAGGATTATCGTATGGGTTTAGTTTTTTGTTGATGCATCGTTCTTAAGTTTGTAAGTATTATTAAAGTAAAATGTACAGGACTTTCGTATAGATTTACTCTAATTGTGATTACATTCTCCCTATCTTTATTAGTATTATTGACGTAAAATGTACAAGCTTGTAGTGTTAATCTAATAGCGGAGAAATATTTTGATTAGGGAAATTTTAATGAATGTAAATAATTTATAAAACCGACAAATTGCACTGAATGGAACATAAAAAAACAACAAAAAACTCGTAACGGAAGATCTTGAAATGTAGGAATTATTATAATTTAAACATTTTGTCCTTTATTAACCTCACCTGTTTGTCAGCCATCAGAAGTTAAATCACAGGCGTGTTTATTGTGTCATATAAGACTCGAAGTAAAGTTAATGTATCTGTGAATATCAAATCAGTACAATGTGATTTGAAAAGGTAACATTCGGTTTCCAAGTGTTCTAAATTGTATACATTATCCGGAAGTGAACTGCAATAGAAGCTATGGGACGTTACTCCATATTATTCATCAAGGTAGCGAATAATAGAATTGACTTCCTAATTATTTAATCTGTTTTTATATATATTTATTTGAATGCTGGGACTTCTTAGTTGTCATTTTATTTGAAATGTATCATTATGTAATTGAACGAAACATATTGTATCAGAGACCGTTCAGAGGGGGTTTTTGTTGTATAATTATACAATGCGAAACACAGAATTAAAGAATGTATTTAGAAGATTAATTCTAACGACTTTCGTGTAACCAACCAGTTATAAAACACGAGACGATGTTGTTACTAATATAAACAGGGACGACACTGCTACCTATGGGTAGGATTCTACGCTGTGCTCACTGAACAATTAACTCTATTGAGAAACGAACAGAAAACCTATGGACTACGTTATGGAGCTTTATTTATAAAAGATGATGCATCCATGCACACTTAGAAACACGGTATGCGTGCTTCGTGCACTTCGTTAGTAATCCAATACAGGGGTAACGAAGTACAATAAAACGTTGTGTAGTGCTTTGTACAACTATTTCGTTTGGTGTTGTAACAAGCACCCGGCGACAACCTATGGATATAACACCAAGTACATCCCGTGATAGGCAAAGCACAGACAACCTATTATGCAGCTTTGCGCTTAGCAACAAACTAAACAAGACCGAATACGTAATACCACATAGAAAGCAGGCATAATCTGAAATTCTATCATATTTAAACATTATCTATTGTTTGAGTTGCTGTTTTTTTTGTCCAAAAACTTTAATGAATGTGTTATTTCATATCCTTAAATCATATTTAGT